>NC_044551.1:90714588-91014588 GCF_007565055.1 Rhinopithecus roxellana
TGCTCTCATGGAGATCATAGTCTCCTTCAATCTTGAGTTTAGTCCTCAAATATCTCCATTGTTGGATCAGAATGCTTTTATATTTCTTAGGTGAACAGACCTTTCATATAACATGGCAGAGACACCTAAGAACCTATTGCTTATGAAGACCACGGAGGAAACTTTAGGTACTTGGATTTTCTGGTTTTCATTAAGCTCCCAGTAGCCCCCTAGAAAGACTATTCAATAGAAAAGCTTACATTTTATAAAAATTTTACATAGTCCCTGTTCTTAGTATCCATCTCTTATTTAAATTCACGTTTTCCCCCATTGAGCAAATGCTAATCTACCAGTGAACATTTCTTCTGTACAAAAGGAATATGTTACATGTAAGTCCCTCAAACACACTTGCCATCTTTATTCCTCATCTTTTCCTGAAGACACTGCTGTATAAAAATCCTATGTGGATGCAAACATACACATCTGTCCGCCACAGTGTGAATCAGCCTCTTCTTTCCTGAGTGATCAGCCTGGGAATGGTGATAACACATGCTAAGTTTGTGGTGGTGCCTTGACTCTAGGGAAGACTTTGCACAGATGGAAGTGACTTTGCCTCGATGGGCTGTACAGGTTGAGCATCCCTCAGCTGAAATTTTCAGGACCATTAGTGTTTTGGATTTCACATTGTTTCAGATTTTGGAATATTGCTGTCTATATAATGAGATATCTTGGGGATAGGACCCAAGTCTAAATACAAAATTCATTCATGCATCAAATATACCATATGCACAAAGGCTGGATGTAGTTTTATATATTTTAAATAATTTCTTGCAGAAAACAAAGTTTTGACAGCATTTTGACTGCCACCAGTCAAAAGATTTTGACTGCAAAAGTCAAAAAACCAGTGTGGAAATTGCCACTTGTGACATCATGTCAGTACTGGAAAAGTTTTGGATTTTGAAGCATATTGGGTTTCAGATTTTCAGATTAGGGATGCTCAGCCTGTCCTAGATGACAATTTATAGCATTTAGAAACTTCCAACCAATTTAAAATTGTACAAGGCTTGGAAATAATAGGGAGACAATTCTTCCATAATAGGCTTTCCCACTTATCAACTGGTGTTAGAAAATGACAGGCTTGCACAAGACTGTCTCAGGGACTGCTTCAAAAATGACAAACCCTGCTTGGTAAAAATCATCTTCATTTCCTATTAGTCAAAAGTAGTGAAATCTTAATTGGCAAGTGAGGAACTCACTTGAAGAAAGAAAGGAATGATTCTCCTTATTTGATTTTAGGTTGTAATAAACACCTACTAGAGAGCTATCTAAACAGTAAGTCGAGACGGGTGGATCACGAGGTCAGGAGATCGAGACCATCCTGGCTAACACAGTGAAACCCCGTCTCTACTAAAAATACAAAAACTAGCCGGGCGAGGTGGCGGGCGCCTGTAGTCCCAGCTACTCGGGAGGCTGAGGCAGGAGAATGGCGTGAACCCGGGAGGCGGAGCTTGCAGTGAGCTGAGATCCGGCCACTGCACTCCAGTCCGGGCGACAGAGCGAGACTCCGCCTCAAAAAAAAAAAAAAAAAAAAAAAAAAAAAAAAAAAAAAAAAAAAAAAAAAAAAAAAAAAAAACAGTAAGTCTGTTGGTTCTGTTCATATAAATACTAAATGCATAGGAAATAACTATATACAATATTTTTATTCGAGGCTCCACTGAGCTCATGTCATCAAATATAAACCTAGTATATTTTAATTAAAATGCATTGAAAGTCATTCAATAAATTTATATTAGTATAGCTGAATAAGAATTCTGAAAGCACTATGAAATTTACCTACTTGAATTCTTTCCCAATAGTGACAAATTAGAATAAACATTAATAGTATATTTAATGCATATTAAGACAGATTCATTGATCTTGCAAAACAGATTCAATGATTACGATTGCAGAGGTTGAGCCTGAAACCAAACGTCTAATTCTACACCAAGAAACAAATGGTTAAATCCAAGACTAAATCAAAATGTCGCCATGATGTACTGATAGCTCAAAATATAATGGAAAAGAATCCCGAATTTGGGTTGTGCTGCAGCTTCATTGAGAGTATTTCTGAATATGCCCTTCCATGTCTTCCAGAGGATTAACTGAGTACGATGAAAACCTTACCGCACCTGCCCAATAATGTCTGCATCCGGGACCTTCTTAGGTCCTCCTTGGAACTGAAGCTTTGAGACCGGTCTGGTTAAATTCTCACCAGAGTAAGTCTCCTGCAGACGTACTTCCATAGTCTCCAGGAGCCTAACACAGCACAGAGGTCCCTGGGTACTCTAATCCCTTAGCAATTGCTCACCAGAGCCAACCCAGCTGTGTAGGCACCAGAGCAGCCCAGTGACGCTGTCAACGAGGCTTTGATCAAAATTACAGGTTGCCAGGAAAAGAAGAGGACGACTGGCTCAGCGGAAAGGGATGCCACACATAAGCTAAGGTAGATCCAAAACCAAAACCGCGGGGAAACCGACCTGGCCGGAATGACAGTAAGCGTGAGAGTGGCGGTGCTGGCAGCCGGGTGGTCACGTACCTTTCCTCGCGGTTCTGTCCCACGCACACCCGGCCTCCGTGCCTGGGAGTGGGGTTGCTGCAGGAGCGCTGCCGCACCTGGAAGCCGATCCCACAGGTAGTGCTGCAGGGAGACCACGACGTCCAGGGAGTCCAGCCTCCGTTCCTGAGGGAAGGGAAGCAATGCAATCATTAGGTCAGGCAGACTCAGAGTCCAAGCCCTGTCTGCACCCACAGCCAAATGCCTGTGTTCCCCAGGAGGATCATGCTTGGGGCTGCTGCGGAGAGGGCACAGCAGACACGAAACTGAACGGACTGCACCCTGTGAATCTCAGTTCCTGCGTCTGCAGCCCCCAGGCGTCTGGTTTCTAGTTCAAGATAGGAAATTTGAGAATAAACTTTTAAGTGCACTAGAAATAATGGACTATATTAGAAACTATCAAAAAACTTGAGTTATGAAAATATTAAACTAATAAAGAATAAGGTTATTTCACTGACAAGCATTTAGAAATGAATGCCTACACCTCTAGAGTTTATGAGTTTTTTGGACTTGTATTATATCATTTATAATCTATGAAAAGTGCACCTTTGGACAAAATGCTCATCTAAAACTGCCTAAAATGCTTTCTTTTAAAATGTATTAATATCAGTGAAAATCAGTAACTCTCCTGATAGCATTCAAACTGATAAAGAGTGTTGTATTGTTAGAATAATGTTCAAAGCTTTCAAATGAAAGAGTGTTGTATTGTTAGAATAATATTCAAAGCTTTAAAAGGAACTTTATTAAAAATTTAAAAAGGACATTTACATTCAGATTCTTGGCTATCTTTTAACAAACTGACAGAGACACAAAGAGTGCAAATAAGAAGTGCAAATTGCATATAACTAACTGTGTATTTATGTTATTACACATATACAGTAATGTAGACATATAAAAATATGAAATAAAAATAGGATGTACTAATTTTTTAAAAGTTTTAAATTATATTGACAGCTCTAGAAATGTGTTAGTATTGTATTTTTTCCTCAAAATGCCTGTATTCAGACTGGTTATAATTTAAGTGTCCCCCTTAACACTTTGTTCCTGCTATTAAAAAATAGATAGGTGTTTTTAACTTTATGTGTTAAAATATATATTAAATCCACATTCCAAACTTCCAAATAGATGGTCTACTTTATGCAGAATTTTTTTCACTTCTGCAATCACATATGAATTTCTTTAGATAGTTGTCACCTTCGTCCATAAGATTTACATTTCCTGTGAAAAAATATTAGCTCACATTAATTCTCATTTTTACTTTATGCATTTTCTTTTAAAACATGGAGGTCAACAACTATGCCACTGAAGGTCCTGGTATAAATAATATGTTGAATAATATCATATTAAAAATAATTTCAAACAAAAATTATTCTGAGAAAATTCTTAGAATATTTCATGTTTTCCTACTTTATTGAAACCTAATGATTTAATAAAATATGTAGTCATAGCTTTATGTGTGATATTATAATAAAATTGCTCTATAATAATTTAACCAAAATTATCACACAATAAGACAAATCTTCCCACATTTCTTATAAAGGTAATCAGCTAGTATCTTATACCCTGCTACCTACAACCTTAAAAATTATCCATGTTATTCACTGAATTATATTTAAAAATTTAAATAGCAGTTTTAGTATAAATAAATTACATTTAACTTGCAAAGTTTCATTATATATGAAAAAAGTTGTTAGATCATGCAGAAAATGGTGCTTTCAAATTTGTTTGGAAACTCTTCATTTCTTAAATCTTTTAGCAAATGTGGATTGACTTTTTTGAGACAGAGTCTTGCTCTGTCGCCAGGCTGGAGTGCAGTGGCACTAACTCAGCTCCCTGCAACCTCCGCCTTCCGGGTTCAAGTGATTCTCCTGCCTCAGCCTCCCAAGTAGTTGGGAATACAGGCATGCACCACCATGCCCAGCTAATTTTGTATTTTTAGTAGATTGGTTTTCTTCATGTTGGTCAGGCTGGTTTTGAACTCCCAACTTTGGGTGATCTGCCCACCTCAGCCTCCCAAAGTGTTGGGATTACAGGCATGAGCCACCGGGCCAGGAGACAAATGTGGAATTTTATGACATATTCCATTTACAATATATGGAACATGTTTGTATATAGGGTAGTAAGTAAATAAAAGTGTATATAAGTAATAGGAAAAGAATATCTGAGGAAAGAAGTGAATGCAGCTTTACATGTATATGTCTATTACCCAGACCTGAGTTTCCATACTTCTAAATGCTGCTTAGAGGCAGACATGGTTACCAAACAAGTCACATAAAGTAAACAGACATCAGGAGGGGGGTCACTTTCATGATTATTAGTACAAAGCTATCCACTCATGCTTTTGAAGCCTCATTCAAACTAGTTCACTTACTAGATTTTTAATCTTAAAATAAGTACTAGTTGCACTGCAGCTCTGCTTAGAAAATGACTTTCCAACTAGAGCAAGAACTGAAGACATACCAATAAATAAGTTATAGCAATTCATTTGATAGTCTTATTTTTCCATTAAACAATATGAGCAAAGAGTATTAGCTACTTGTTGTCATCTTCAAACAACAGCACTTTGATAGCTTTTGTAAGTTTCAGCCAGGCATCTGTGGAAATCATTTCATTTAATACAAAGCATACAGTACATAATACAATGTTGATATGTCTGTGTCCTCTGTAATACAAAAAACAAAAACAAAAAACCCTAATCTCTGTGGCCCTGATTTGTTCCTTTCATCTTGGTGGTGAGAAAAATGTGAGCAGAGGGCAAAGTCCACCTTTTGCTCCCACACTTTACTTTCCTGGCCCGCTTCCTCTTAGGCATGCGTGACTGCATGACCTGGGCTCTCCTATAATTTGATCACCCAATCTGATGTCCACTGTTAGTGACTTCATGAACAATTGTCCCAGAGACTTTTTTCTTTTTTTTTCATTCTAAGTGGGCTCATGGAAAGCAGATAATATGTTTAAAAAATGCTGCCAATTAATGAACAAGTGACAAAGGAGCATAAAGACTGATCTCAGAAGTGTTCCTGATACTTGCTTTAAAATTTCTCTGTGATCATGGTGTTATAGGTGCAAGGGATGGAGAGCAAATAGAATATAGTTGTAAAAAATAAAAATAAAACAAACACCACCACAATAAGCGGAAGCAACAGGAAAGCTATTCAGTAGGTTATGTTATTTAAACTGGCCTCTTGATTACCCAGTGCCTAATGTTAGCTGAGGTGAGAGGTGAGGTGTTCTGAGTTCCGATATCCTACAGAGTAGAGCAAGTTGATCAAGGACTTGGCTTCTTCTGCCTCCTAACCTAGAGTTATTATGTCCTACCCCTAATGGACTATTAGTTGTAGTATTCCAGGAAAAGATTATTAAATAACATGGAAGTTTTCCTTAAACAAAGTCAATCATATTGTTCAAATTATAAATACTTTTCCTAATCTAATGAAGAGTATGTGAATAGGTGTAGATCTGTAATCCAGTTTGTAGTTTAAAATCTCCTTCCAAAAATCATGTAATTTTTAAATGGTGATTGTCCATGGTGTTTCACCACAGTTCTCTCCAAAAGGGAGTTATGTTATGATGTCCCAAATTCCTCGAGAGTCTGAGTTTAATACACAGCAGCACAACTGGCATGTTCTGAGGGGCACACCTGGAACAGTTGGCGATCTCCATGCTAGGGCCTTCACACTGCCAGCCACCACACTGCGGGGCCGGGCTGTCGCAGGAGCGGGTTCGACAGAGGCAGGATCCCACTGCACTTCCATCCGTGTGCGTGCAAGGTGTCCACCGAGACCACATGCCAAAGTGTCCATCCACGGTGAGATTCCTGGTCTAGGAAGCAAAACCAAGTACAGGTGTCAGAAAAGGTTCAAGCTGAACACATACTACAGTAAAAATTAAAAATCCCTCATAAGACAATCAAAACTCCTTTAGTTATTTTTTTGTTGTTGTTGCAATTAGAAAAAGATTGCACGAGGGAGTATTTCAATGCAAAGCCGCAGAGGTCATTGCTGGAGATGGTGAGGAAGAAGCAGGGAGGGAGGCAGAGGGAAGGGAGAGGCAGAAAAGGAGAAGAAAAAGAAGAGAAAGATGAAGAAGAAGAAGGAAAAGGAGAAGGGGGAGGAGAAGGAAAGGAAGGAAAAGGAAAGAAAAGAGAAGGAGAAGAATGATGGGAGAAGGAGGGCTGAGAAGAGAGGAGGAGGAGTGAAGGATACTAGTAACTTGGCAATCAAGTTATGGCCAAATTGTCCACTAATTTGGAAAATTCAAAACTAAGAGGAACTGGAGTGAAAAATCACAGCTGCACAACCCCATTTCATGTTTATGTGCCTTTAAAAACTGAAAGCTTAGTAACATTTATCATTAAAGACTTGGTTTGGCTCTCAAACTGAAAGCATTCAATTCAGGACATATTTAAAGAGCATCTACTAAGCAGCTGCAGCACTTCTCTTTGTTAAGCATATCCCAGTCAAACCTGTGTTCTGATCAACTTCTAAGAGCTTATGGCCAGTGAGAAAGAGCTAGACACGTAATTGTTACCTCATGTAGAATCCGACGATGGATTCACAAATGGGGGCCATGGGAGCAGAGGAGAGAACACCCAACAGGCTCACGGGGTCTGGGAAGAGCAACGAGGGGCCTGTGTTGAGTCTTAAAGAGTGAAGAAAGAGCCAAGTAGAGGGGCTGTCAAGGGCTGGCAAGGGTGAGGGCAGAGGAATGAGGCTGCCAAATGGGAAGGGTACATGGGCATTCTCTGTCAGTGTGGGGTGAGCTGGTGGTTCAAGGGGAGCAACACCAAGGACTGAGGAGGAGCCCAGGGCAGGGACCTCATGGGGAGGGGTCATGGAGCCCCCAAGCTTGCTGGTGTGGCACCTCTGAAGGCATTCAAGGGGAGGGCATGGCATTGCTGGGACATGCATGACCAGCTCTGGTGTGGCAGAGGCACCAGCATGTACCTGGCTCATTGAAGAAGGGACAGCTTCCTGCCAAATTCGATAAGCAAATCTGCTCAGGAGGTGGCAGTGCCGCTGGGAGGAGAGACTCATGCGGCACAGCCTCACATCACATGCCCAGAAACCAGCTAATGGATCTCTCCTCAGAAAGGCAATGGGAAGACGGTCTAAGACTCCTGTTTTGGTTGTTGTTGTTTTTGAGATAGAATCTTGCTCTGTTACCCAGGCTGGAGTGCAGTGGTGTGATCTTGGCTCACTGCAAACTCCACCTCCCAGGTTCAAACGATTCTCGTGTCTCAGCCTCCCGAGTAGCTAGGACTACAGGCACCCGCCACCACACCAGCTAATTTTTATATTTTTAGTAGAGACAGGGTTTCACCATGTTGGCCAGGCTGGTCTCGAACTCCTGACCTCAAATGATCAGCTCTCCTTGGCCAATCAAAGTGTTGAGATTACAGGCATGAGCCACCGTGCACAGCCTCCAAACTTCCTAATATTAATATGGAAACTTAAGCATCCCTGAGAAAATCTGACCGAGGAAGAGCTTTGGTGATGAGTGAACCGCATGCTTTCACCTTGCCCTCTGTGACCGGCTGCACCCCTCCTCCTCTGCCAGAGTTCTCTTCCAGAACCATCTATTACCTTCAGAAAGACTCATCATCCTCACAAGAAACAAGTCACAGGAAACAATTCTATGTACCATACAGTTCATTCTCTTTGGGTTACACACTATACCCACACTTCGCCATTTCAGAATAATGCCGACACCATATTTTGTGGGTAAAAATATAGGTAAACGTTACTTTTGATTCATCATTGCCCCAAATGCAATAGGATCTAAACATGAAAAGTGTTCGTTGTCTTTGACATAACTGGTTGGCCAAATCCAGTTGCTATACTTATGACTATCCCTCCTTTCTAACCAACCCTCTAACATTTTCTATCCAGTAAGGTGGATGGGATCGGGAATTTCCCCCCATACCTGGCTATTTATGTAAGAAACTGTGACAAAAGGGATGGAATGGAGCTGCACCATCTGTTAGAGCAATTCTTTTCTTTTTTTAAATTTTACTTTAAGTTCTGGGATACATGTGCAAAGCCTGCATGTTTGTTACATAGGTAGATACGTGTCATGGTGGTTTGCTCATCATCTAGGTTTTAAAGTCCACATGCATTAGGTATTTGTCCTAATGCTCTCCTTCCCCTTTCCCTCACCCTCCAACAGGTCCCATTGTGTGATGTTCACCTCCCTGTGCCCATGTGTTCTCATTGTTCAACTCCCATTTATGAGTAAGAACATGCAATATTTGGTTTTCTGTTAGAGCAATTCTAAGTGATAAGCTGGATCCTACTCAAGAGGAAAACATCCCTATTTCCAAGGTCCTGGTGGCCTCCCTGTTGGCTTAGATGAAAAGACAGCATCTACTCTGATCATAAGGTTCCCTGAAGACCATAGTGTTTTCTTGGAGAAACCAAGCCTTGCATGACAACGTGACTCAAGCCACTAACATAGCAGATTCGGTTGTTAAAGAGGCAAAGACCCTACCATTTGGGAGTTTCAACATTCTCCTTTCACCTCTTTATCAGCCCTCCCTCTTGTCTTCAGCCAAAGGACTCCTGTGTCAGTGGATAAGAGGTGGACAGTCAGTTTCAAACGCAGTTTCTATGAGCAAACACAGTTCCTATGCTAGCACATCCTCGCTGCTTTAACATCCAGACTCCTGCTTGCTGTGCAAACATTGCTGGTATTGTTTTGACTATAAAAAGCACAAGTCTCTTGTTCACGGAGCCAGCCTCAAGCAATAACGTGGTCAGACAGACAGAATATTTGCGTCATAGTTACACAATATATAGGTCTGTACTATTTTGACTCTTCACAGTGTGGGCTCAGTTAAGAAACCTTCCAGGGCTGCTGAAGGCCCCAGAGAACACCACCACGGGAGCTGTGACCATCCTAAGCCTGCAGGTGTGAGCGAGGACAGGGTGGCTGGAGCCATCCTTGGTTGAAGGGGGTAAGGGAACGATACTCTAGTCTCATTCCTCTTGCCTATGCCTCTCATTACGTGAGCCCAAGATCACAAGACAACAAGGGAGAGAGGACCGGACACTGGATGTAAGGAAGGTCAGACCCTTGGGGCAGAGAGTGAGTGGGGAGGGAGACTCTCTGAGAGGTTCTCTGGGACAACTGGTCATCCTTTGCCTCACTTCTTCTCTATGAAACTGTAACAACTCCAATAGTTCATCTTGCCTCCGCTCAGAAAGCCAAATGCACTGGGAACAACAGGAATGACAGGAAAGAAAGAGCTGAATTATTATAGGGCCAGGCAAGTGAGGAGAACAGAAAGAAACTCCTCAAGCCTGGCTCCCTGAGAATTGAGAGACCAGGGGTTTTTGTCAGTACTTTGGCAGGCCAGGGCTGGGGAACCAAAACAGTTAATTAAATCACAGGGGTGTTAAAACTGCCTTCAGGCAGCTGAGTCAGTTCCTGAGAGGGGGTCACAGGACTACCCAGCAGCTTTTGGTCAGCTGAAGTGCTAAATCTGAAAAATATCTCAAAGACCACTTCTTAGGTTTCACAATTGCAATGTTATCTATAGGGGTAGTTAGAGACGCTATGAATCTTGTGACCCCTGGTTACCTGAATCTGCAGTAAACAGCTTAAAGAAAAGCAGGCCAAGTGTCAGCAGGTCATTGTTTATACCTATTCTTCAGCAAAGTTCAAGCCCTTATCATTGTGAATACAGATTCAATCTCTGAATAAGAGGACAGGGAGGTAAGTTTTCCTTGCCTCAAAATTTAACCATAAACTAAATTTCTCTCATAGTTATCTTGGCCTTGGCCTCTGTGTTATTATATGCAAAACAAGAATACATAAAACAATTTAGCCTGCGATGTTAGAAGCAAGATGGAATCAGTCACGCTAGAATTCGCTCATCACTTCTAATTCTGCAAAGGCTGTTTCAAAGGCGTGAGGGGTCATGCAGGTTGGGATGCTGTGGAGGTCAAAGTAGTTCTATCTTGGATGCTAATCCCCCATGCTGACCTCTGATTAACCCCAGTTCTGGGAATGCCTCTAAGATTTCCAGTTTACCTATTGTTCCTTGTGTAAGAGCATGTACTTAATGCAAACACTACCCTTCAGCAAATTCCTAGGCATTTCCTCTGAAGCACATATACCCTTTCCCTATGGCACATAAGCCCTGGGAATAATCCACGGAGCTCTACCGGTCTTGCAGCTGCCCAAGAGCCTATTTCTCTCTGTAAGTTCCCAATAAACTCACCCTATACCAACAAACTGAATTTGTCTGCCTCACTCTTGGGTTTCTTGAGTCCTTCTGTGTTTGGGGGTTTATTTGCACATACGTCCCTTTCACGAAGCAGATGCATTTGTAATTTTTTTTTTGAATGTTTATAAATCTCCCTAGTATTAATCGGAAACATCTGAGATGGCAGAATTGGGACAGATTAGAGAATCTGAGGCAAAGAAGAGTCTTTCTAAGCCCCTTTAGTCGCCATTTTCTCATCTAAAATACAAACGGAATGAGCAGGAAGGTTCCTAGGATCTCCTTAGCTCTAAGAGGTCATGAGGAAATCCTAAACTCATGATGATATAGATGATAGAAATATCTAAGACTGTGAGGCCAGAAGGAAATACAATATGATGGTGACAATGGAATGAAGATGGAAGCACAAATCACTCATAGTTCCAGTCCACGTGCTTCCTTAAAATAATCTCCTGTCCTGGAGGGAACCTGAGAATTTCCATTTTTCCAAAGAGGCTAAGGTAGGGACACCAGCCAAGGTAATGGATTTTTATGAAGAAAGTACTTTGGAAAAAAGAGGATTTGCATTCATTATGGGAATTATTCCTCACCATTGTGAGGTGAAGCAGAGGGAGTAGGAATCTATGGTGAGTTGGGCTAGTACCACCGGCCATGCTTCTGAACCTCAAACAGGACATATCTGAGGTCAGGGTTGAATCCTGACTAGGCTATAAGCCAATCATGGCAACCCCCTCAGTTGGGCCAGTGCTGGGTCTAGAAACGGACATGTGACCCAGTTCTGGCCAATGAGACTCAAGAGGACACTGCAAGAGGTTTCTAGAAACTATTTTCTTTCAAATGAAGAGGAGGAAGTTTCTCTGCTCCTTCTCTTCCTTTCTGCTTTGGACATGGTTATGTGTGAATATGATACTTGGCAATCCTGCTGCCATCTTGTGAGCAAAAGGAGAAAGGCTAGGGAATCAAAGACTTGATCATCTGCTGTCCTCCCTGAACTGGGCAGCAGAATCAGCCCCTCACGATGCACCACAGGGTGAAAATAGTCCTTTATCAGACCCTATTCACAGGAAGTTTAATTACCATTAGGCATATGCAATCTATCTGATTTAATATCTTTATGCTATTTTTATAGGAAAATTAAACTAAGATTCAAATGAATTTGATAACATCCCAAAGATTCCCTAGCTAGTTATTTGGAAGATGTAATTTGAAGCACTGGTCTTCCTTTTTCCCACTGCCCCAGAGTTTCTCCACATCAGGATTATTGACATTTGGATTGGATAATTTGTTGTAGGGGCTGCCCTGTGCATAACAGGATGTTTAGTGACACCCCTGGCCTCCACTCACTGGATGCCAGTGCCCTTCCACCCCCAGATGTGACAACCCAAAATGTCTCCAGACATTGCTAAATGTCCCTCGGGGCAACATTTTCTTGACTGAGAACCACTGCACCAGACATTCTTTGTTCGTTTTCTTTTGGTCTAGCATGAGTTAGTAGGGTCTTAAGCAAAGAGATGCTATAAATGTTCTTTTTCCAAATATATGAATCAGCAAAAGAGGAGCTTATAAGAAAGGCACAGGAAAAGAGAGGAAGAACTTGAAATAAGTGATGGCTAATGAAAGAATGAAGAGGAAAGGGCAAATAAAACAGAGCAGAAACAGTTACCAAACACTGGAAAGAAAAGGAACTGCACTGGGCAAATCAAAGTGACAGCAACAGCAATTGCGCTTCAACAGGATGAAAATGTGAGATTCAGTTTCTGGCCATGGCTGGAGTAGCTGAAGACTTTAAGTGTAGCGTTTTCAATCCAGGATCACTGTAGTCAGTTCTACTACATTTCAGAACGAGAACTTGCAATCCTTAGAAAAGTACATGGGTGTTTGGGTGCAGGTTCTCTGTGTTGCATTTAAGTACTTGCTCATTTTGACCCTGAGTATATTCGTTTAAGAATCTGCCTAGAAAGCAGATCCATGAATAACAATGTAAGTTCTGTGGCTTTACTTTTTCAAATGAATAGGTATTTTTATATTTTCTTAGGCTTCCTTAAACAGACATCAGACATATATCCAGAATAAATTATCTGTAGTTGCGCTATCTTCTAGATTTCTGTAATGCAACTTTCTGTTAGGAGTATATGTATTATACTATTTAATATTAAACATTAGACCTTAGTAAGACATACACCATTAGTGGTAGTTTCGTGTATGCCAGGCACTGTGCTTTACAGGTATTAACTCCTTGAATCTTTAACACATCCCTAGCAACTACAGCCCATTTTACAGATTTGAAATGGGCTGAGATAGGATAAGTAAGTTGTTCAAAGTCACTCTGGTTGTCGAGACCATCCTGGCGAACACGGTGAAACCCCGTCTCTACTAAAAATACAAAAAAATTAGCCGGGCCTGGTGGCGGGCGCCTGTAGTCCCAGCTTCTAGGGAGGCTGAGGCAGGAGAATGGCGTGAACCTGGGAGGTGGCGGAGCTTGCAGTGACCGGAGATCGCGCCACTGTACTCCAGCCTGGGCAACAGAGCAAGACTCCATCGCAAAAAAAAAAAAGGTCACTCTGGTTGTAAAAGACCCAAGAATCAAACAAGCTAGTCCAGAGCCTGTGATCTCAACCAGTTCATTCTGTAAAGTGATTTGTAGATCCTTCTTTGGTGAGAGTCTCAAAGAAATGAGCTTCAAGTAATTTTACCCCCAATTCTGTAATAGCAAATTTCCCTTCAACTAGGAAATAGCAGGTTTCCAAGTGCCAGCTAAGGAAGATGCAATTTTTGTTACCAAGCACGATCTACAATCCTATATTTCATTTGTTCATGTCCATTTCATTAATTTCAACTGACCAAGGATATAGATGCATTTGGTGAGTGCAGAGGTCCCTGGAGCATATCTTTGGATTCTTACTGTATTCCAACCACTATTGTTTCATGACTTAATTGAAGTCTTATTTTTCTATTCTGATATTTTTTCAGAAGTTAAAAAAAAAACTTCCTTTTTTAAATTTTCAGGTAAATTTTGCAACAGAATATAACAAACCAGAATGTTAGATATGCTCCCTGGGAAACCTTGTCTCATGCTAGGATATCAACTAAGCATCATCCCTAAGCCTATCTCTGCAAATGAGTTACACAGGAAACACAGTGCCTCTAAAAAGAACTAACCTGAAGCGATGTGCAGCCTCTGATAGGATGGGTGAACTAGGGAAATAGTTATCTAATACCTCTGAGCCCCACCTCTTCCATTTACAAAATGGAAGCAAAAATGTCCGTCCCTGGGGATCACAGTGAACATTAAATGAGACAATCCATTGAAAGTTGCCTCACATGGCACTGAGCACATATTCTAGACACACAAGTAAACCTTCATTCTCTTTTCTTCCTCTTATATCAAGATTCTATCACAAATTCAGAAATAATCTCTCACCTGCTTTCTAAGCATCAGTTGCCTCTGCTTTAGGAAGATGTTGAGAGCTTAGAAGGGCATTATCCCGAAGATTAGGGATAATGTCAAAAATATTCAATTTAAATCCTGGTTTCTTTCCCAGTGCAGTTTTGATACATTTGATAAATCCTTTAGACCATAGTCTATGGTACTGCCATCTAAAAGAGGGCTCTGGGCTTCATCATTGCTAAAATCCCCTTTTATTCTAAAGAGACTAACTACATAATGGCATTGAGAAGAATCCTGTTATTAGGAGACCCCTAGGTGTATACTTGGTCTTTCTATTTTTTAGTTATTACATTATGTATAGCCCATTTTGCTTTGCTGGAAAGGAATACCTGAGGCTGGGTAATTTATAAAGAAAAGAGGTTTGTTTTAGTCACAGTTTTGCAGACTGGCCAAGAAGCACAGTGTTGGCATCTGCCTCTGGTGAGGGTCCCATAAAGCTTACAATTAGGGCAGAAGGTGAAACGGGAGCAGATGTATCACGTAGTGAGAGAGACAGTGAGAGATGCCAGGGTCTTTAAAACAACCAACTCTCGTGTGAACAATAGAGAAGAACGCAGTCATTACTGCAGAGAGGGAATCCAGCCATTCATGAGAGATTCGCCCCCATGACCCAAACACGTCCCACCAGGTCCCAACTCCAACACTGGGGATCACATTTCAACATGAAGTTTCTGGGGAGTGAACTAGAATACATGATGAATTTTGGAATAAGGACTCATTACATCATATGGTACCCTGGTCATCATGTATCCACAAAGGATGTGGATGGTATTCATGCATAAATAAAGCCCAAGTAGATTCCTAAGACTATGCTACCCTTGTTAAACAACATTATGATTTATGCAGGACATATATATTATTCTAATCAGTCTAGATATGCCAATTTAGATTTTACTGATGCACTTCAAATCTCTTAAACTGAGAGTAATGTTTTCAATTAAAATTTTATAAGCAAACAGAACATTAATCAATATGTCAGTAAACTATTGCCCTGTCATCTGGACTACAAAAACCCATAAACATTTTTAAATAGGGATCTCTCTGTAGAAAATAAGTCTTCTTTAAGTCCCTAATTCCCTAGAAAGGTTTCTTGTGGGTCCCTTATCCAATTCAAACTCTCTGGGTAGCAGAGGATCTAAGCCACTGCCATGGCCTGAATGTACTCCTTCCAAATTCAGGTGTTGCCAGTGTGATACTATTAAGAAGTAGAATCTTGAAGAGGTGATTAGGCCAGGAGGGCTCCTACCTCAGGAATGGATTGGGTACCCTTATAAATAGTTGTGACAAAGAAAGTTGGCTCTCTCTTGCCCTCCTACCTTCTTCCAGGTGGGACACAGCAAGAAGCCCCTCACCAGACTAAGTAGCAGTATCTTGATCTTAGACTTACCAGCTTTCAAGAAGGTGTGAAATAAATTTCTGTCCAATTTAAATCATTCGGCCTTAGGTATTCTGTTGTAGCAACATAAATGGTCTAAGACAGTCATAAGTCACAGCCACTGCATGAGGTTTGACTAGAACACTAACTTTGGGAAAGTCAGTTGTGCTATGTCATTGATCCAAGGTTTGTGAAGGTTTACTTTGGAGAGTTACACACAAGAGGGTCTGAGGGTGACTCACCATCAACAACATTCCTATAACTCTTACTGCACTCAATGTAACAGGATCTCCTGTCTTTCATTATGCAGCTTGCACTTTTACATGAGGTATAAGATATTTGGTCTCACTCAAAAACCCCTCAGCTTATAAAGCTTAATTTCCTTTGGATAGAGATACATACCTCTATAATCTATATATGTAGAGGTAGGTAAAAGTGTTGACTGATTGCAAACTTCCCTCTGCTTTTTTGTATTTTACCGTCTCTAAAATAAACTGGTATCTTACAATCCATGAGAGAATTTTTTGTTGTTGTTTCTTAGCAACATATAAAGCAGTGGTACACATCACAACCAGTGGCATATCAGAAATGATTATATATGATAGATTTGCCCAATAAATTTAAACCCTTGTTCCATTTCAGTTAAAAAATAACATGGAAGAAAATTACATTTCAATCTTTTTTTAATACCTCTCCAAGTTAATACTGCTCTATATTAATGCAAATCATTTACATCTAGGTCATCTCCTTCTAAGAGATAGATTTTTCGAAAGAGATGTACAGTTAGATAATATGAATTTCTCGTTTTCAAAATGGTAGCCTATACAACTCAGAAATATATATGGTTTCCTTTCCTGTGTTTTGCTCAAAATGACATAATTTATTGTCTTTTGTTGCCTTCTTTGTATATGCTTATCTGAATTGTATCTTGATATGTGATACAATACATTGTGTGGGATGACAGGGATAGTTTTATGTAATTAAATACTCTGTCATCAGAAGAAACAGACCTTGTAATGAGTGTTTTACTGACTGAGAGCCAGATATCACATCTAAGCTTTATTTTTGAAAGCAGAGATGGTAGAGGAGGCAGCCTTGACACCATGACAGATCCTTGTTACCTTCTGACCTTACATGTTAAAAACTCAAGTAAAGTCAGACGGCAACAAGGACCTCAGGTTCTCCCAGTAGCAGGAAACAACTTTAGTGACCACCCTCTCTTCAAGTCTTCAATATTAAATCCTTCCTTTTTGTTCTTTTTTTTTTTTTTTTTAGACAAGTCTTGTTCTATTGTCCAGGCTGGAGTGCAGTGGTGATATGCTTTGACGCCATGTCCCCACCTAAATCTCACCTCAAATTGTAATCCCCACATGTCAAGGGAAGAACCTAGTTTGAATCATGGGGGTGGTTTCCCCCATTCCGTTTTCCTGATAGTAAGGGAGTTCTCACGAGATCTGATGGTTTAAAAGTGAGTTTCTCCTGAACTCTCTCTCCTGCTGACTTGTGAAGAAGGTGCGTGCTTGCTTCTTCTTCACTTTCTGCCATGGTTGTAAGTTTCCTGAGGCCTCCCCAGCCATGCAGAACTGTAAGTCAATTAAATCTCTATCCCTTATAAATGACTCAGCCTAGGTATTTCTTTATAGAAGTGTGAAAGCAGACTAACACAAGTGGCATGATCTTGGTTCACTACAGCCTCAAACTCCTAGGCTCAAGCAATCCTCCCACACCAGCCACCGAGTAGCTGGAGCTACACATATGCACCATCATTCCTAATTAAATTATTTTACTTTTCTGTGGAGTTAGGGCCTCACTATGTTGCCCAGGCTGGTCTCAAACTCTTGGCTTCAAGCAATCCTCATGTCTCAGCCTCCTAAAGTGCTGGGTTTACAGGCATGAGCCACTGTGCCCACCCAACTCTCCATTTAATGACTAAAGACATATACAAGACATACATTCATCATAAAGCAAGTGTGTGGGTGTGTACTTCTAGTCCATGAACTCCAGCCCACAAACACTAGAGCATGGAGGGAAAGGCCTCTCTAGTTTGAGGGTCCTATGGGGACACGCTGCCTGCTGGGAAGCTCTCATCACAGATACTAATAATTACATAATTAGTATTTCTCAGATATATGCTAAAACAACTCTGGGTCCTAGACAGTGACCTTATTACTTAAGAAACAAAGCTATTATCTTAAGCCTTTTTTACAATAAAAAATGCAAGATCAAAGATCTACAAGAAGATTTGCTGATCTTCTAAAGTGTATGTCTGTACTTTGGAACCACATTTCAGGTATTAAACATTATGTTTTATCAAGCCGCAAAGAATGAAAGGTGAACACCCTTATGCTCTTAGTATTTTTCAGAAATAGGAAGGGATTAAGAACAAACAATGGCATTTTTCTAACCATTTTAAAGGGACTTTGCAGAAAAATTGGATTCTAAAATAATAGATCTGAAGTTAAATAGTCACAAGGACTCACAACTAATCCTACTAGGAAGCTCTTCAGAGCCTAGATGTGGTGATGCACACACTGTTACAGCGAAGGCCCCTTGATTCAGTGCCAACATTTGGGAAGTGACAATGGTTTGAATAGCCCCAGACTTCCTTGCTTCATCCCGTCTGGCTTTCCGAATTTCAAGCTGAATAACTGGCTTCATGAATATGTGGCTGAGATAACAGAAAGGGTAGGTTCTTTGGTGGGAAACAGGCTGAGGGTTGTGATGCCTTAGAAGTTCTAAAGCATGGAAGAAACAGCAAGGAGTTCACACACTGAATGTGCCACACCTCTGTCTTGCAGAGATACCACAGAACTGGTGGGCAGAGATTAGCAGTTTTGTGAAAGCAACATGACTTATGACTTTTCCATTATGTGGAAGTTAATAGTTGTTGTTCACATTCTATGAGACAACATAAGAGAATTTGAGATGACTGGACAAAATGTTCTATAGACCAAAAATCCTCCACAAACAAACAAAAAAAAGCAAAAAATATTCTAAATACTAGTTCCTGTAAATGTGGACCCAAACAAATACATTAGCAAAGGAAACCATGCAATGTGCTTTTCTTGGATTCAGTCTGGCTCTCAATACAGGTGAGTTTCACCTCACTCCACAGTCTTATATGGGAACGCACAGTAGGCTGTCTCTTCCAGACCTTCCTGTGACCTCGAACAGGATCTACGGGTTGGCCCCACATGAAGGTGACAATAATATCCTTTAGTTATTCTTTTCTCATCTTTCCTTATGTCACCCTCTGGAATTATATCTCCCAAAAGAAATTTATGGATGTGGAAGTTCCTGTTTTATTAGTGCTCTAAGGGGCAAAATAGTCCACACCAAACTCTGGAGGGGGAAAAAAAAATCCAAGAATAAAACAGAAACCATAAACTCCATTATCAAATCAACACAGTTTTCTCTGAAGACATTTCTCTTCAAACAGGCAAAAAGCCTGTAACAGCATTCCATGTGGCCCTGTGCAAGCAAAGAATCAAGTGATCTGAGAGAGCACAGACTGGGTTTGCAAAAAAGGTTCTCATATGAAAAGGTGCAGACAGTGTGGCTGAGGATCACCAGGGGAGCATGGCTCCCGTGGGCAGCATTTTCAGAGGATGGAGAAGGCGAGCACTCACCGGACATGCAGAGATGCTCTGTTCCCACTGCGTCATGCTCAGGCTCTCCTCCAGGCTTGTGCATTTCTTCATCACCACGTCCCAGCCACAGTAAGGGTCCTGGGCCCCAATGCAGGTGCTGTAAAGACACACACCAAATGGTGAACAGAAAGGTCGCTTTACCCAAGATAAGACACACAAGACAAGGCAAACCTGTCCCTTAGTAGAGAGGTATGGGATTTCTTAGATATGAAGCCCAGTGGGTATTTATTTAGGCTGCACACTGGTGAACACAGCTATCTGCACACTCCAGTAAGTACCTAATATTAAACCATTTATATAGACATTTTGAAAAATCTATGTTTTAATCTAACATACATGACAGATGACTAAAGATGAGCCAACATGAGTATTTTGCTGTCACAAATAGTGCTAAAATCAAGATTCTACAATGTTCAAAAACAATATAGCTGTTACCACCACTACCGTCACCATTATCATCCTCCTCCTCTTTACAACAGGTATTATTTGTTGCAGATGCTTAAACAATTTGATAGGCAGGTGTTATTTTCACTTTATTTACCATTACCATCATCATCATCATCATCGTTATTACCACCACTTTATTGATGAGAAAACCGAGGCACAGAAAATTTGAGAAATTAGCCCAACGACATGCAGATACATACAAAACTCTTCAACATGAATCATTCAAAAAAATAGGAACATCTTTCATTTGTTTACTGTAGCTTAAATGTATTAAAACTTTCCATTTCATAGTAATTTCATATAGCTGTGTCTATAATATCCTACATATGATATCAGAAGTATTGGAGATGGCGGATATTTTCTTTTTAACTTTGTCTAAATGAAAGAGTTCATACACTACATGGGCATTATTAGATGAGGGCTGTGGCCTTTACATTATAAATACAAGCAAAGGTAAATGAGGGAGGAAGAAGACAGAGATGATAGTGATGGAGCCAGAAATATACAGAAGATCATGCCATGGGCACACAGGACATTGAACCTGGGAATTCTGTGAGTGGACCGAGAAGTTGGACAGGCAGGAAGCAGATGTGAGGAAAGAAAGGCAATGCCAGCATGGAGGTGCTAATGACCCCTCTTGGAGGTAGGATAGTACTTACAGTGAGGGAGGAGGACCTGTTACAAATTAACCAAGGACCAGAAATCTGGTAGGACCAGAAATCATGGCTTAATCATCAACCCTGTCAGCAGGGAGGTAGCAGAAGTAAGTAATGATGAGTTGTTCATATTCATAATACAAAATAATAATTGTTAACAGAAAAGGTACTAATTATATATAAAGCTCTGTTCTAAGAATGTGACTTTTATTTGGTCATTTAAACCCGATGACAACCTTATAAATACAGTACCTCAGTTAGGCACTACATTGATTCTCGCTGAAGGAGGGAAAGATTGATTTGAAGGTTGTACAGCTAGGGAAGATATGTTTGCAGTTGATAAATCGACTGATATGTAGTAAGTTATTATACAACTATCATTTATTAATTACCTAAAGAAGTGCAAATGATTTAAAAAGCTGTTTCTCAGAAGTAGGGCTAGGTTGGGGTACAAAAAGGTATGGAACAATTACCTGTTCCTATAACCTCATTAAAACTCCTTGATATGAGACCACATGCAGACATGACTTCTATTAAAAAATACAAACAAGGCAGTTATAAAGGAAAAGGTGAAAGCCTATTTCCCCAGTAGTAGGTACTGTTGATACTAACTTACATATTCTGCAGATATTTTATCCACACATATGAGCATGCTTGTGTGCACATATCTATATATACACATATGTATTTTGTTACTGTTTTTTATAGGCAAATATATGTTTTATATAATTATATGTAATACACACAAATGTGATTGTACACGCTGTTTCACATTTTGCTTTCTACAACCAATAATATATTATTGCACTATTCTTGTCAATAAATATAGCTCTACCTTATTCCCCTTAACAGCTGTGTAGTGCTTCATTTTCTTTCTTTTTTTTTCTTTTTTTTGGAGTCTGGCTTTGCCGCCCAGGCTGGAGTGCAGTGGCTGGATCTCGGCTCACTGCAAGCTCCGCCTCCCAGGTTCACACTATTCTCCTGCCTCAGCCTCCCGAGTAGCTGGGACTACAGCCACCCACTACCACACCCAGCTAATTGTTTGTATTTTTAGTAGAGATGGGGTTTCACTGTGTTAGCCAGGATAGTCTCGATCTCCTGACCTTGTGATCTGCCCGCCTTGGCCTCCCAAAGTGCTGGGGATTACAGGCATGAGCCACCGTGCCCGGCCAGTGCTCCATTTCTTTTATGAACCAACATTTATTTAAATTTCCCCTTCATTTTATTTATTTTATTTTCAATTTTTTATTTCCATAGGTTCTTGGGGAACAGGTGGTGTTTGGTTACATAAGTACTTTTGTGGTGATCTATGAGATTTTGGTGCACCCATCACATAAGCAGTATACAATATCCACTGCATCCAATTTGTGGTTTTTTATCCCTCATTCCCTTCCTACTCTTTCCCCCGAGTCCCCAAAGTCCATTGTGTCATTCTTACGCCTTTGCATCCTCATAGCTTAGCTCCCACTTATGAGAACATGCAATGTTTGCTTTTCTGTTCTTGAGTTATTTCACTTAGAATAAGTCTCCAATCTCATCCAGGTTGCTGTTAATTTATTCCTTTTTATGGCTGTGTAGTAGTCCATCATATATGTGTATCACAGCTTCTTCAACCACTCCTTGATGGATGGGCATTTGGGTTGGTTCCACATTTTTGCAGTTGTGAACTGTGCTGCTATAAACATGCATGTGCAAGTATCTTTTTCATATAATGACTTCTTTTCCTCTGGGTAGATACCCAGTAGTGGGGTTGCTGGATTAAATGGTAGTTCTACTTTTAGTTATTTAAGGAATCTCCACACTGTTTTCCATAGTAGTTGTCCTAGTTTACATTCCCACCAGTGGTGTAAATTTCCCCTTTAAAACTGTTAAATTTCCCCTTTTAAAGCAAGGCTGCAGTACTTATTTTTGTACAGATTTTCTATAGGATAAAATTTTATTCGTGTAACTGTTGAGTCAAAAGTTATGGGCATTATTAAGTTTGGACCAACCAACAATATGGGAGTGCCTCTGCTGCCTCATCCTGTTACATATTGGATGTTACCATATTTTTTTTTAACTCACCCAAAGGATAACTCTTTCAGAAAGCTGGTATATGAAAAAAAAAAAAAAAAGAATTTCTCAATTGTCTGTTTTCATTTCTTTCAGTTGTGTCTTAGGTTAAGGCTTAGCATACATGCATATACTTTTTAAACATTTGCATTTTCCATGTGTAAACTTCCTATCCATACCCAATTCCAAGGAAACTTCCTATCTATATCCAAGATTTGATCTCTTTCATGAGTCATTCATTTTATTACATGGTCATTGGAAGGGGTGATTTTTGCATTAAAACGTAGCCCTCTCTGAGTAATAATTTCCCTGTTTGACATTTTTTTCTTGAGATACACGTTATAAAATTTTACGCAGTAAAACTTATGAACATTTTCCTTTATAGCATCTAATGTGTGTTCCATGTTAAGATTTTTCTCACTTAAATCTTCCCAACTTAAAGATTAAGCATCGAACATTACAGAAACATTAAAGAGTATAGAAACATCACTCTCCCAATTCCTTCTGATTCTTCTAAGGTATCATTTCTTTGGCTCCCCATCCTTTTTCTATTTGAAATGTATTTTTCTCCTCCTCATAAATGAACAAACAAAATAAAAAATCACATATACATATTTAAATATCTAAACATCTCAAATCCCACACAAAACAAACAGATTCAGGTCTTAGAAGAAGAATAATAGATGTGAGTATGCTTTCTTTTCCTGTTATTCAAATGACATCCTTTTGAAATACTACAAGTTTATAACAGAGTGTGAGCATAAGCACTTTAAAATCTCTAGCTTTGGGAATATGATTCCCAATAAGGTACTATTTTAAATAAAAAAATATTTCAATGATCAGTTTCATTGAATAAAACTTGAACCTGTATTTTTATTGTAAAACACATATAAAAATTTTCTCAATTCTCAAGACACACAATTGACTTAATAACACTTTTTTTTTGTGCAGGGAATAGAGATGGTGAGAATAAACTATCACAACCAATGACTAAGACCATGAAACGTGTGCATTTATTATCCAGGTGTCAGCAATTTCTTCCTGAGTAATTTTGCATGTGCAGTGTCGTTCTGTAGAAAAATACCCAGAGGAAGTTGCTGGAAATCTGAAGACACTTCAAGTACAACCCATGAGACAGACCTGGGTGCGGTGAGCGCCAAGCGTCCTTCTGCTCCCTGCTGTGACCTCACCTGCTTGTGCCAATGAGATCGGATCTGGGAGTGTCCTCATCTTACTAAAGTAGCCAAAAGTGGCATATTTATATTTGCGGCTCCTATGGCGAAACCTGAGAGTAATTCTTTTATTGACAAAATCACATAGTGTATATCACATATGGGAACTCTCTGTGCATGATTCTTTACACAGAGCAAAAGTATAGCGAGGCTACACTTAAGAGATCATTCAAAAGATCTGCATTCCTTTTCATGTTTCTTATTAAAGCAACATGACCAGTAGGTAAAATTAAACCTCCAAAAAGGGAAAAATTCCACAGACTCCCTACATTTACCCCAGACTTCCTGTGCAAAGCTGTTTGGGGACTTAAAACAATGCCACAGTGTTAGAGGGAAGTATTTCAAGCTGTTTTAAATGGAAAGCTGCATGTGATAACATCTTTTTCTTCTGATGATGCCAGTGGTTCTGCACATTCTTAACATTACACTTATCCTTTAAAATGTTAAAATGTCTTTACAAATACAAATGCCCATTCAATAAAATACCATGTATATTTCAATATAATTTCCTCATGCAAAATATCTTACACTATGGGCAAAATTCTGATGAGATCTACCTTTATTCCAAATTATGTCTTAAGAAAATCTATCACACAATTTTATTTCTGGAAGCTGGGTCTCTAAGAAACTGTGGAAAATGGCAGGTTTCCAATTAACCCAGCCACCGTGAAAGTGGCTTTTCTGTATTCCGCTTTGAAAATGCTTTTCCTTGTGTGATAAATATTTTTAATACGAGTTTTAGCGTGATTTAATTATTCCAAATTGTCAACATATGTCATAGCATCATTTTGCACCCCATAAATATATTCTGTTCAAATATAATTGTCAACATTCAATTTTTTTTTTTTTTTTTTTTTTTTTGAGACGGAGTCTTGCTCTGTTGCCCAGGCTGGAGTGCAGTGGCCGGATCTCAGCTCACTGCAAGCTCCGCCTCCCGGGTTCCCGCCATTCTCCTGCCTCAGCCTCCCGAGTAGCTGGGACTGCAGGCGCCCGCCACCTCGCCCGGCTAATTTTTTGTATTGTTAGTAGAGACGGGGTTTCACCGTGTTAGCCAGGATGGTCTCGATCTCCTGACCTCGTGATCCGCCCATCTCAGCCTCCCAAAGTGCTGGGATTACAGGCTTGAGCCACCGCGCCCGGCCTCAACATTCAATTTTAAAATTTCCATAACGTGTTAATGACCTTACACTACTCTCATTGTACATATTACCCTGGTATTTGAAAGTACTTGAATTTAGATAAAAATGTTAGTCAGAATCTGAAGGTTTAGTTTTTTCGAAAACACACTTACTGAAGGTACTTTTTAGAGCTAAACGTGTATTTGGAGGCAGGCCTTAATTCTAAAAAGCAGGATAAATGTCTACTTTTCTTTTCACATGACAATAACATCAACATACATCTAAATTATTTCTTTATGTTTTAAAAATTTGCAATTACGTTTTTTGTTAGTTTAACAGAAAATAAGTTTATTCACTAAAATATTTTCACTGTATTTCTGAAAAGTTGAGATTTATTACTAAGTACAATTCCTCATGCATATTAGATTATCTAAGTATCTGTGATGACTTTATCTGGCTTGTCATTGTCACACTAATTATCATGAGGTCAGTTTATTTTTGATATTAAAAATTCTTGACATTTTGTTAATACATAATGTATTCTTAAATATAGGATTTTAAAAGTGTTTCAATCATGTATTGATTCAGCACATACTTATGAGCACTTGGCTATGAAGTTGACTTTGAAAGTGCTGGGTGTACCATGGCAAACAGACACTGTCACTGAGCTCCAAGAACTTACCATTTGGATAAGAAAGTAAATATTAAACAGTTACATGATAAATGTCAACAACGAGTTGCAAAGGAAGAATTCAAAGGGCCATAAGAGACTGGTGAATCCCCACTATGATGGGTGGTTGAGTCTGGAATAAGAGGATATGTAGGTACTGGAACAAACGGGATGAACAGAAGTGACCCATTTGATAGGAGCCAGCAAGAACAGAACCTTTTTGCAGAGAGATCAGCTTGGGAAAAGCACTCAGTGGGGAGAGAACTTGGAGAGTTTGAAGAACTGGTAAAATGGAGGCTGGACTTGGGCTGAAGCTTGAGGACTGAAATGGGCAGAGTCCTTGGGCCCCATTAAAGATTGAGGGTTTCCTTGCAAGTGTCGCATACTTTAAAGTGCTTCCCAAATACTGTGCAAGAGCCACACTTCAAACATCCATATTAATTTCTATTATCATTACAGTGATTGTGGTAGTGATCAACCTGTCTATGAATTATCCCTTCCCCAATTTCTAAGAAAATCTGTCTTATTCCTAAGCACCATGTTACCATATACTTCATAAGCTATTCTTTTACTTTAAGAGCTGCAACTAAAAACATTATCTGGCCAGGCACGGTGGCTCATGCCTGTAATCCCAACACTTTGGGAGCTAAAAGTGGGTAGATCATTTGAGGTCAGGAGTTCAAGATCAGCTTGGTCAACATGGTGAGACCCTGTCTCTACTAAAAATACAAAAATTAGCCGGGCATGGTGGCACATGCCATGCTGGGAAGCTGAGGCAGGAATCACTTGAACCTGAGAGGCAGATGCAGTGAGCCGAGATCGTGCCACTGCACTCCAGCCTGGGTGACAGAGTGAGACTCCATCTCAAACAAAGAAACAATCTTACTAAAAATAAGACTGAAGAAAATTCCAAGTAGACAATAACCTTCTTGAGACATCCACAGATCCTTCAATTGGTAAATCCAACTAGAACATACATTTTCTTTGTTTTCCTCTTCTGCAAAACTGAAACAAAAATACTTATTCACAGGGCTGTTTTGAGAGTTATATCATGTCAGATAGTATATTAAAAAGTTTTTTTTTTGAGATGGAGATGCATACCAGTTGTTATAATTAGTCCCTAAGCATAATTTCAAGTTATTACACACTATGGACTTCTGAGGTAGTTGAAAACATTCTATATTGAATACTAAGTCCAATAATAATTCATGCTACATGGTATGATTTGTACGTGAAGCTAATGTACTCCATTTCAATTAGTGACTAACTTTTAATACTTTTAATGTATTAAAAACTACTCGGCTTAACATTAAATGACATTGATCAAATACAATGGCTATTTTTTACATTTTATTTTGCACTTAATATTAAATTTAAATAATTGACTTATACTGGCACTAATACTAATCATACTTGGCAAATGTTCTTTTAGTTAAAATCTTAATAGGCAAATATAACATTTCAATTTTCCTGAAAAATCTGTTTTAAAATTGAACAAGATTGATACACATTTTACAGTGAAGCATTTCAGGAAAATTGATAATTTGAAAAATAGTGATGAGATTAGATAGAGCATATTTGAAATAAGCGAGCCAAAAGTTCTTTCTGGATCTAGGACTTGTGATTAACTTGGGTTGCCAGCTTTGGTTTCTGACCTGATGCAGAGACCCCGTTCCACTCCCTCTTTAAACACTGAATCGTGAGCTGTTTATCTTGACCTCCTTGTGGGCTTCAATCATTGTGAACTTTTCTTGAGAACAAATATAAAATCTTTCTAGAAAGGCCAAGACTGTCTCCAGGACAAAGCTAAGAAAGGCAGCCTTTTCCATGGCTAGGATTGTACCAGGGCACCAAAACCAGGACAAAGGGGGCATAGGGTGTTACAATGGCCCAACATCAACCATCCATGGTTCCACGATGTGGAAGTACCTCACCAGGAATGGCAAACAGAAAAGGCTGTGTCTATGTGCTCGAGAAGAAAAGAAAATAATTACTGGTCACTTCATTCAGGGAGAAGCCCACACCATTGGTATTCCACATTCTCTATTCTATGAGTAGGCATAATTATGGGTACCTCCAAAGTTCACCCTTCCCCAATGTCCTCTCCTCTTGGCTAATTAAGATTTAAAATGAAGACACAATTACTTATTTGCTATATAACGTGTTTTTCTTTTTCAAGAGAAACACTTCTGTGAAAGTGTTTAAGGGTCAACAATTATGCCTGAAGAATGCAGAAGGTGTCAAGTAATACATTTTAATTTTTACTCAAAACCTTAAAGGGGAGTACATCCGGGGGGGAAACATGTATTATTCCGTTTTCTTATAATTCACCTAACTTAACAGTTTGACCTCAATTGAGTGGATGAGGTTCAATGCCAGGGAACCCTTCTGTGTAGTACAGCCCACCCCTCGGAAAGAACATTTGTCCCTCTCAGCAGGTAGTTACAGCAAGTGTGGGTCTGCCTTGAATTTGGATTCTCTGGTGCCCTCATGGCTGCTAGACAGCTGGTGACAGTGGTGAAGGCAAGCACCTGGCTCTCTTCACACTAGGCCCTGTGTAGCTTTCATCAGTGCCGAATCCCAGTTGCTCTTGTGTGGATAGAGACATGTTCATTCGAGACAGGGAATTATTGCAAATCTACTGACAGATGTTCCCAGTGCCTGGATGAGGCCATGCTGACATTACTCACCCAAGCACATAATGTGGTCATGCTAGAGTCTCAAGAACTGTTGATTTGCCCTGACAGAGGCAGTTAACAGTTGAATGCAAGGAGCAGAATCTGGCCTGATGGGCCCAGCACCTCTCAGACAATGTGAAGTTATTTGAAGGCAGAGCAGCAAATGATTGGCTGGTCAGTTTGCCTTCAGTTTAGTCCGGAGACCATGTGAAGTACATGTGGGCAAAGAAGGCAAACCACACATACAAGAGCAGTCTGTCCTGTTTACTTTCCTTTTCTTTCTTGTTTATTCATGGACTTTTTATTTTGACTTACGTCTAGGACAAAGGGAGATTTGAAGCCCAGCCCTCAACATAGTGTGCAGAAAGTGTAAAAGACCACTCACAGGCAATGCCAGCTCAGAAGGACCTGCATGAACTGAGTATAATATTAAAACAGGAAATGAACTATCTTGTGTTGAATTCTTATTATGTACCAGACCCCTAACATAGCCTCTCTCTATCTCCAATAACACACTCCTATGGAAACAGGGCTGAGAAATGAGATACGAAGAAGTTGAGTAACTGGCTTATGGTCACACACCACACAAAAGCCCCGTCCAGAACCACCAGAATGCAAAGCTCGTGCTCTTTCCATAGGTAGGCTGTTTTGCAAACATATGAGAGCAGTTATTTCCTTAAGAATTCACTGGACTATGCAGCAAATAAAAAAAAAAAGGAGAAGCCCAGGTGCTCCTATTTAGGATAACTCAGGTACAGGGGTCTGGAGCCAAGAAATTGGGGCAGCTGAAGCTGCTTTCCCATGGAATTCTTACATAACTTTAAATTTGAGAGCTCAAAAGCAGGAGGCCTGTGAAGTAGATACTAAAGAAGAATTTTTCTTTTTTCTTTTTTTTTTTTTTTTTTAAGATGGAGTCTCACTCTGTCGCCCAAGCTGGAGGGTAGCGGTGTGATCTCAGCTCACTACAACCTCCACCTCCCTGGTTCAAGCAATTCCCCTGCCTCAGCCTCCCGAGTAGCTGGGATTACAGGAACCTGCCATCACACCCAGCTAATTTTTATTTATTTATTTATTTTTTTGTATTTTTAGCAGAGACAGGGTTTCACCAGTGTTGACCAGACTAGTCTTGAATTCTTGACCTCAAGCAATCCACCCTCCTTGGCCTCCCAAAGTGCTGGGATTACAGGCGTAAGCCACTGTACCTGGCCAAGAAGGAAACTTTTTCTTTCTGATCTCCATTAGTTGTGTTTCTCAACTGAAGTACAAAAGGTTGGTAATAGATTTTCAAACTTTACCCAACTGACTGTTGAAAACACACATTGCCATTTAGAGACCAAGGATACAGTCTCTTAGTAAAGCAGTTTCACGTGTTGATGAGTTCTTACCCACCCTCCCCAGGGCCTGGGGATGTTACCTTATAACAACACTGGAATACACTGTGCTCCAGCTCAAGCCTAACTTGGAACCCCTCTAATCATGTCTTTCTCACCGTCCTAATTAGCACTTACCACTTTTGTGAGTGCCAGCACCAACAAAAACTAGGTGCATTTACTTTCTGCCGTTTCTCTATTTTTTAAAACAGATTTAATGGTGGCATCCACATAATGTTGCTGTGCTTTATTACATTTTTGTTGTATCATAAAGATGTCTTCATAGGCATCGCTTAATGGCTTCAGAATAATTCAATCAGAGAACAATCATTGAAAGGGTGTATCATAAGTGGTGATTAATTCCCTTACTACTGGAAGTTGAAAATTAGAACACTGGTTATGATACAGATACAGCTTAAAAAATAATCGGAGAGGAACATTAGGTGAGGATGTTAGGTCCTTGCGTATTCCAGGATCAGACTTTAAGGACAAATCGATTTTGGAATAAATTCTAAGGTAACTTCAAGGTCCTTTGGCGCAGTTCCATGATAGCAGGTGATTTTACTTATACCACAATTTCTTATTACAATCTGAGTCCTCTGAAGGCAGGGTCAGAGATGCCTCATTCATCATCCTCTATGCAGGGCCTCACTTGGTGTTTGGCATGTATTGAGTTCAATAAATATAATATGATGGAATTAATTACAAAAAATCCACATTCTCTAGAGGGTAAACCAAAGCCAGCACAAACAAAAACTCAAGACTTTGAGATTTGGCAAATACTACATTCATTCTGAGGGGATAATATTAACTTTGTCAAATGGGTACATGCCAAAATGTCCTCCTGAATGTTTATTTGATTAATGACCAAATGAGTAAGGTTGTCTGGCTGGGAGACCATGTGGGAACCCTGCAATTTCTCTGTACACATTGTATGCTTTTTCCATTGGCAGATGCTGTCTTTAGGGAATATTTAATTATGAAAGGTGTCAACCTATTAACTCTGGCTTTTAAAACTTTGACCTTTAGAGCAATAAACGTCCTGTAGTAATCTAATTTCCATACTAATTTTTTGATGAGGTATTAATTTCTTTAACTAAATGATACTATTAAAGGCTAACTGCATTAAGAACACCCAAATACCAGTTCACTCAATGGAGCCAATGTCTTTTTCTTTTTTTTTCCTAGACCGAGTCTTGCTCTGTCACCCAGGGTAGAATGCACTGCAACCTCTGCCTCCTGGGTTTAAGCGATTCTTCCGCCTCAGCCTTGGAGTAGCTGGGATTACAGGTGTGTACCACCACACCCAGCTAATGTTTTTATTTTTAGTAGAGACAGGGTTTCACCATGTTGACCAGGGTAGTCTCGAACTCCTGACCTCTTGATCCACTCGGGTCGGCCTCCCAAAGGGCTGGGATTATAGGAGTGAGCCACCACGTCCTGCCCAAGGTCTTTTTCTTAATGCTCCATCTTTCCCTTTATTTTTATAAGGCACAATTTAAAAGGTGTGACTCTTTTATATGTAGGTTATAATTCTTCCAGTTCCCAGATTTTCTCTCCTTTTCCCCAATTAGTTCATTAAGCAAAAATAAAACAAACCAAAAAAAAAAAAAAAAAAAACCACCCCACCTAAGGCCCAAAGGCTTTCAATGCTTTTGCTACTGTGTGATATTGCCACATTTTTCTGTAAAGGAATTTTGTTTTGTCACAAGAATTTTGCTTGTTTTCAAGGTATGAAGTAAATTAGCAGATAAGGGAGACGCAGAAGGTCCATTTGTTAGTTTAACAAATACTATATTTACTGACCCTTTTTTGAACTGGATACCAGGCTGGGGCCTTCATTGAACCCAGAAGCACAGAGGAAGCCCAGCCTTTGGGAGGTCATGTTCCCATATCTTGAATGAAGCCTGTGCTGGCATGCAGGAACTCATAGTCTACTTTCTGTTCTCTGATGAAAGATTAATTGCACACTCTTTCAATGAATATTAACTAAAAAAGTAAGATTGTATGAGTAAGTATCCAAAGGGTAGAAAAGTCTATGATGTTCAGAAAATATTAGGGTACCGATTAACCTATGTAATGTAGTAGCTCATTTGACAAATAAAATATCTAATTTTATAAATTAGTGTTATTAAGGGACATTCATTTATTCAAAAGGCAGATGATAATCTAACTTATGGGTCAGCAAACCACACAGCCTGTGGCCAAATTCATACGGCCCCCTAAACTTTTCCTGAAACACACAACTGGGGAATGTTCCTCACTGGTAACTGTTCATGAGTGCACAGAGGCCACAGGGCAAGGCTGACTCACAGGTGACCTAAGCTTTGGTCCCAAGATCCTCCCTGGTCCTGCAACATGGGAGGATTATGAGGAACTGCTGCAAAACCATTTCTCCCGCATCCCTATGTCCCAGGAAGGCTGTCAGGAGTTTCTCATTGCTTTCCAGGTTCTGATGAGTTGAAAGGCTTTCTGCCCCCTCATACGCCCATACTAGGATACAGCTTTAGGCTCTAAAACTGCCAGCATGAAACAGGCTCCTGGGAGTGCAATGCCTTAGTTCTCCTCCTGCACCATCACCTGGCCATCTTGTTTTGTTTCGGAGACAGAGTCTCACTCTGTCGCCCAGGCTGGAGTATAGTGGCGTGATCTTGGCTCACTGCAACCTCCGCCTCCTGGGTTCAAGCAATTCTCTTGCCTCAGTCTCCCAAGTAGCTGTGATTTCAGGCATGTGCTACATGCCCAGCTAATTTTTGTATTTTTAGTAGAGATGGGTTTTAGCCATGTTGGCCAGCTGGTCTCAAACTCCTGACTTCAAGTGATCTGCCCTCCTCAGTCTCCCAAAGTGCTGGGATTACAGGTGTGAGCCACTATGCCTGGCTGCCCCTTTTGTTTTCATGCCATCCAGGGATGTGGTGAGTAGACTCTTTTTTTTGCTCTTTTTTTTTTTTTTTTTTTTTTTTTTGGCTAAGTAATAAACTGTCTGGATCTAACAGTGGATCACAATTTTCTCACCAGACAAACCCATCAGCCTTGCTTGACCCACACATCTACCCATTCATAGGGTCTGTGGCTGCGTTCACACTGCAAGGGAAGAGCTGAGGAGTTTCAACAGAGACTGGACATCTGTGCAGCCTAGAACAGCTTCTCTCAGGCTCTTTGCAAAGAAAGTTTGCTGACATGCTGATCTACTCAACCCAGTACTTAAAATGACTTTAAAAGTCCATATCAGGGCTGGGCACCGTGGCCTATGCCTGTAATCCCAGCACTTTGGGAGGCCAAGGTGGGTGGATCACTTGAGGTCAGGAGTTCAAGATCACCCTGGCCAACACGGCGAAATCCTGTCTCTACCAAAAATACCAAAAGTTAGCCAGACCTGGTGGCACACGCCTGTAGTCCCAGCTACTCAGGAGGCTAAGGCAGGAGAATCACTTGAGCCCAGAAGGTGGAGGTTGCAGTGAGCTGAGATCACACCACTGCACTCCAGCCTGGGTAAAAGAGCAAGACTCATCTCAAAAAAAAAAAAAGAGTCCAAATCCGCAGCCGTCCCATCACCACACCTCTAAGCTGTTCTTTCCTTAGCCTTGAAGAGGTGCAATCAGTCATACTACTTAGAAAGCTATAATAGTTTCTTGCGGGAGAAAATAACAACCTGATTTATAGACAAGATTATTAGAGTGCAAGTCCTGTGATTGCTCTTTCCCTCCTGAAGTACAGAGGTAGGAACCCTATTAGGTCTTAGCCAGAGCTCATAGGGCAGCAGGTTCTGAATTCACACTGGTGTTTACACCAGGCGGGCAGTCAGTGAGTGGCTGCTCTTGGCTGCTCCATCCTGGGCCTCCTTATGGAGACTTTTTCCACTTAATTAACTAATTTATGTATCGTAGAGATGGGGTCTCACCATGTTCCCCAAGCTAGTCTTGAATTCCTGGACTCAAGCAATCCTCCTGCCTCAGCCTCAAGAAGTGCTGGGATTACAGGCATGAGTCACCACTTCCAGCCTTTTTCCACTTTAAAGACACCAGTTAGAATGGCAATCATTAAAAAGTCAGGAAACAACAGGTGCTGGAGAGGATGTGGAGAAATAGGAACACTTTTACACTGTTGGTGAGACTGTAAACTAGTTCAACCATTGTGGAAGACAGTGTGGTGATTCCTCAAGGATCTGGAACTAGAAACACCATTTGACCCGGCCATCCTATTACTGGGTATATCCCCAAAGGATTATAAATCATGCTGCTATACAGATGCATGCACATGTATGTTTACTGCGGCACTATTCACAATAGCAAAGACTTGGAACCAACCCAAATGTCCATCAATGATAGACTGGATTAAGAAAATGTGGCATATATACACCATGGAATATTATGCAGCCATAAAAAAGTATGAGTTCATGTCCTTTGTAGGAACATGGATGAAGCTGGAAACCATCATTCTCAGCAAACGATTGCAAGAACAGAAAACCAAACACCGCATGTTCTCACTCATAGGTGGGAATTGAACAATGAGAACACTTGGACACAGGAAGGGGAACACCACACACCAGGGCCTGTCATCGTGTGCTGGGAGCGGGGAGGGACAGCATTAGGAGATATACCTAATGTAAATGATGAGTTAATGGGTGCAGCACACCATCATGGCACAGGTATACATATGTAACAAACCTGCATGTTGTGCACATGTACCCTAGAACTTAAAGTACAATAAATAATAATAATAGTAATAATAAAAGATATGTCAAAAAAAATGACCACATGATGCTATTGGACCATGAGCCAGGTGCATGGCCTGGCCCACAGGATGAGGTCAGCTTTCCTGTTTTCTTCTGCTACACATTGTACTCATATCTGGGCTTACCCAGATTCCTGAATTCCTCAGAAATTAGTGAATGTGAACTCACTTTATGCAACTTATACACAGATGTGGTCCATAAGGCCTAAAATGAAAAAGGATACGCATGAATAGTGCGGTTTCTCTTGCACTCTACATCCCCAGAGATCACCACCAATTCCAATGAGTTAGCTTTATCTTTTGCATTATTTTCTCACTCTATCTATTAAATGTCTGTGCTAAACAATGCTAACATCAAAGCACAATTTTTGGCTCATCTTTGAGGTCAAACTTGACTAAAATAGAATTTTGAAATATTCACCTTTTAAAATAATTTTCCAAGGGAACAATGCTGTGTTCCAATCAGTCACAACACATGTGGGTAGTCAGTACAGGGAGGTGCTTGTCACTACTCCCAATCCCCCACGTCTGAGGTCGCACGATCTCCTTAAGAACAACTGGAGAATGGAGACTCAGCTTAGAATGCTTGGAAAAACAGAGTACAAAACCTCCTTCATGTTTGCTTGATCCAGTCTGACAGCAAGCAGAATGAGGAAGAGGCTAATGGGACGAAGGTGTAAGTATCTCTCAGGAGACCTGGCTTCTGCCTGTCCGGGTACTGACCACCTCTACCTCTCAGTTGCACACATGAAGAACGCAATCCAGCAGCTCCTTCAGCCGAAATCTGACCACAGAATGGGTGGTCCTCATTGTACTAGGGGCAGCAGAAAGAACCAGTAATACAGCATAGGCCTGGGACAGTCTCGGCTCTGACCCAGGTCTCATGTTGCAGTAGCTATGAGACTTTGAGCAGGACACCAAAAATCTGAGCTGTCATTTCCTCATCTGAACAATGGATATGGTATGCTACTTTACTTTCAGGATTGACATAATCATTCTGCAAAACTCTCATAAAATCTACCATATTGTCAGACATGTAAAAGAAATTTGTGAAATTGTATCAGTTATCATTTATACACATTTTAATAAATGTCATTGTGTATTGTCTTTGGAAAAAAAGACTCAAGAAAATTAAACATGTAAATATGATTTTGAAGGAGACAGGTAATTTAGATAAGCATTTTCCCTTTTTAAATACTTCTAGATTCATTTATAAGACGGTTTTCCAATAATAAATGGCATCACTGAGATTCTATGATGGAAAGTATATTGGAAAAGAAATTAGTATCCAAATGTTACCCAATTGTTTTCCTATTCCTATTTAGTGTACTTCTTTAAGCATCTTTCTGAAAGATTAAAATTGCTTTTGTCAAAAAAAAAACCCACGATTTTTCCTTATAATTTATAAAAAAAGTTTATGTAGTTTGTATTCTTTTTAAAAAGATTATTTTCTCCATGGAATGTTAACTAGGGAGGGTTTCCTAACTTTCTACAGGAGTAGGATAGTAGAGAAACACATTGGAAATATTCAGAGAAATGCTTGGGTTGAAATCTTTAGTTTTCTTTTCTCGAATGAAATACTAAAGGGCCAGGCACAAACTAACCCCCTCTGAGGACGGGCACACAGAAGACCACAGTCTATCAGTTGAAAATGCAGTTACGATCTCTTGTTGCTTTTCTCAGAGTAAACAGCAGGGTGATTAAGCTCCAGCTATAAATGTCAAGCTCTTTCCCTCTCAGGAGCCCAATGAAGACACACCAGTGGCATCATTCTCCTTGAAAGAAAAGAGGGAACAGCGAACTCCTCCCGAGGCCTCTGTGCCTGGAGCACCAGTTCCTGTGGATCTACAAGTGGGCTGGCAGTTCAGGTGCATGAGAGATGCCAGGGACACTGTGCCTCTCATCGCTAATCTGATGCAGAACTTAGTTCCTAAGCTGCATGCACAAGAGGCTGAGCAATTGTGACCCAGACTCAAGGAAGTAGAACAACCTGTAAAAGATGAACTGCCTCAGGTCTGTAAGCCATGCACCCCCATTCTGGCACCAGAATCACCCTGCAGACAGCACAGGCCTGCGGCTTCCTGCGGGTTATCCTGTGTCACCCTCCATAAAGGTCATCCTTCACTGGGCTGGAATTGGAAGACGGGTGTCCTTCCAGATACATTCCAGCTATGACATCCTGTTGACCAGCCCCCAACCCTGTTACCCACTGAACCAACAGCAACCAGAGAAGAATTTCTTCCCTAGGCTAGTTCTGCAGGGAACACATACCAGAATAAATTTCAAGCAGCCACTGGTTAAATTTACGAAGTAGGCATATATAACAATGGCAGTTAATAAATATCACTAGCTGTTACTAAGGCTCACAATATCATTATGATTAGCTGGGAGGTTCCTCACATTATTCCTCAACTCTCTGTCTCATTTCAAAGGAAACATTATATTATAGACTTCATTTTCTAGAATCATCTTGAAAGGCATATTGTTGTGATTACACACAAAAAATTTCCTTCCACCTAAGAATGCTCACTTTGCAGAGTACTTTAAATTTTATACTCTCTATATTATCCTATTTGATTCTATAGCAATTCACACATGTTGGATGAGAAAGTGAATTCTCAAATACTTTTGTGACCTGGGTCAAAAAATAGCAACAACAGGGCTGGGCGCAGTGGCGCACGCCTGTAATCCCAGCACTTTGGGTGGCAGAGGCGGGCGGATCACTTGAGGTCAGGAATTCGAGACCAGCCTGGCCAACATGGCAAAACTCTGTCTCTACTAAAAATACAAAAATTAGCCAGGCATGGTGGCACATGTAATTCCAGCTACTCAGGAGACTGACTCAAGAGAATGACTTGAACCCAGGAGGTGGAGGTTGCACTAAGCTGAGATCACACCACTGCACTCCAGTCTGGGTAACAGAGCAAGACTCCATTTCAAAAAAAAGAAAAAAGCAACAACAGGTCTGTACCATGAACCCTAGCTTCTAAGTGCCAAAGCCAATGTCATTAGGCACCCTGTTTTGAGAGAGAGTGGCCCGTGTAGGGTCGATGTTTGTGAGCGGTATATCAAAAAGGACTATTTCTACTCCAAATCTGCAATTTCACCCCACTTTAGGGGGTGGAATTAAACAAGATGCCTAAGAACATTTAAGATTCTGATTTCCCCAAGGGTGATCTTTTGTCAGGGGTCAGAGTGTATATACAATTTCCGGGAGGAAAGTGCTGGTCAAGTGTGTGATGTATACAGTACTTTTTCATTTCCTAAGCACCTGGGCCAACATGTTTCCAAATTAAATTTTAAACACAACCGTGGTCAATTGTGGATGTCCCATGGAAGATAAGACTGGCCTGAGGGTAAAGCAAGATGCAATGACACTTGGGGTTTCCCTGTGGCTAGGAGACCTCCCTCCCTACCCTCTCTGCAGGCTCAGGAGAGAAGTAGCACTCCAGGGGAACTTATGTCAAAGACAGTGGCCGTGGGGGGTGTCCCAGAAAGTGGGGGCCACCGCAGCAACATCAACCATTCCTTCTCACGGGGTTATCAGCATAAGAACTGTGGTCGAGAAGGACATATACCTTAGAATATTTTTTGTTATTTCTATATTCAAATAAAATATAAGCTTGAGGCCAGGTGTGGTGGCTCAAGCCTGTAATCCCAGGAATTCGGGAGGCCGAGATGGGCAGATCACTTGAGGTCAGGAGTTCAAGACCAGCCTGGCCAATATGGTGAAACCCTGTCTCTACTAAAACTACCAAAATTAGCCAGGCATAATGGCACACATCTGTATTCTCAGCTACTCGGGAGGCTGAGGTATGAGAATCACTTGTAGCCAGAGGTTGCAGTGAGCTGAGATCTCACCACTGTACTCCAGCCAGAGTGAGACTTCATCCATCTCTCTCTCTCTCTCTCTCTCTCTCTCTCTCTCTCTCTCTTTCTCTCTCTCTCTATATATACACACACACACATACATACACACACACACACACACACACACATATATATATATATGCTTGTGCCAGATTAACAGATTAATACAGTCACCAAATATCAGTATTATTGCTGAGTGTTCTAAGGCACCGAATGATTTATTTTAACCTTGACAACTGCTTACAATTATTATATCGTGGCTTCTCCTCTGAGGAGAACTGATGGGTTATCCTCATCACGGTTAATCTATTTTCATGAAAGCTCTGCATCCTAGAGCACAGGACTCTCAGAAGCATGAAGGGCGGCTCTGAGGCCATTCAACTTCAGGGCATCTGAAGTCTCCCCGGCTCTCTCTGGGTGGGCCCTTCACACACACTAGTGCATCCTGACCCCGGAGATGCCCTACCTGCGTGTGTGGTAGAACTGGCACCTCTTCAGGGGGATCTTGACCACGTGCTCCCGCAGGCCCACGAACAGGACGCTCTGGCTGTGCAGGATCTGCAGGCTCCTGATGGGCTCCCTCTGCCTCTCCGGGAAGAGCTCAATCTCTTCCAGCAAACAGCTGCTTGAGGTCTGATTCAGGGGCGCCCGCACTTTCTTAATGGTTCCGTAATCTGTGAAGGCCACAGGATGAGAAGGAAACAAGGTCAGCGGGTCTCACAAACCAATCCCTGGTTAAACAGAGTGTGCTGTGTACGCAGCCATGGATCTCCAGCCAGGAAAGCCATCTAAGCATCCTTCAAAAACAGTACACCTGGGCCCCACTACAGACCAGTGAGGTCAGCTGCACTGGATGTGGGGCCCAGGCAGCAGTATCTTTTAAAATGATGCTCTCATGTAGCAAGAGACGAGGACTAATCATCTTCAATTGGACCCTTCCAGTTCCAAGTCTAGGGATGGAGAGCTCAAAGTAGCAAGCTTTGTGCCATTCCATGGAGAACATCAAGGGAGAGAGACCCTCAAGGGATGATCTTGGATTCTTGGTGTCAGAGGTGCTGACTTTGGTGCCCAGTAGGGCAAGGAAAATGCAATGTGATGGGCAGTTTCAAACATCCAGGACGACAATGATGCCCCCTCCTCCTTCCTGCCCAGAGAAGTACACCCTCCTCCATCTCCCTCCCTCCTCTGTCTACATTAGTTCCTTCTTTCCTTCTAGTGCCTGCTCTTTGGGATGATTTTCTTGGGCTCAACTCCTCTAAACCTTCTTTTCTGTGCTTCTGAACATCCATTTCTGGCCTGATCTAAGCCCTCCCCGCTCCAAGTTTTCTGCTCCCTGGGTGTTTCTGTGCACTTATTTATCTGCTTGACTGCTAACACTGCTGGAGAGTGAGCAACCCCTGAACCATGCAGCCTTCCCACCTATGAGGGGCATGGAGCAGCGTCTTCCCAGCATGCCAGTGGGAGGGTGGTGGGGACAGCATGGCTAGCACCTGTGTGTAGGGGGGACACACAGTTGAAACAAACATTGCTCTCCCAGGTACCCTGTGCTGCACCCGCAACCCCTTGCTGACACCTTGCAAATCCCAGGCATGAAATCCAGCCTTCTGGAAGCCCCTCAGAGATCCACTCAAGTACCTGGAATCACCCTGAAGGCCCTGACTGAATAACACCTTCCATGATCCTGAGTTTTGAAACATCATGAATCTTATTTTGCAAACACAGAAAACGAGTTTAAGAAGTTATTCTAAAACCAGAAGTAGTCAAGAATATTTGACTTCAAGGCTTCCTATCAAGCAATTAATTGCAAAAGACCTTGGATAAAATACTTGACATTTTTCTCTCTCTATGAAAGTCTTAGAGATGGAGGCTATTTTTGTTTTAAAAAAATACATATGCAGACATGTTTTACTGAATTTACTTTAAAAAGTATATCTGAAACATCTCCAATGAGCATTTTCTGATTATGCATTGACTGAAAAATCATGTATACAGTACTGGCAAACAATTGCTTGCTTTTGTTTTAAGCTAGCTGGTTATATAGGTTACTTTTGAAAAAGGTCAAGCATACACTGAAGTATGCTATATGCTGGGAAGATTTTAAAATGAACTTGGAGAAAAGAGTATATATTTGTGTTCATGTAAAAGGGTGAGGACAAAAGAGAGTGAGAACAAGAGACAGGAGAGAAAGAGGCAGCTCTGGCATAGAGAGGCAGGCATTTTAACAAATTCACAGTTCACAGAGGTAAGCATGTAAGAAAAAATTTATGTCTTAATTCTACAATTCAAATTAATTTTGACTTGGACATCACAGTTCATGAGCTTGTTGGAAAATTCAACCTCAGTGATTCTTAGGTCTCTCTGCCTGGGATAGAGTGAAGCATCAATAAACTTACACAGCACCGAGGAACTAACAGAGAGAAGACGGGGGCTTCAGGCAAGGTGACTTCAGTACACATATGTCAGCCACAAGGCCCTGCAAGGAGGTCCCCATGAGGCACCAGCAGAGGGAGGTGTCAGCCTTCCTGTGGAGCCGTGATGGGCATAGAGCCTGTGGATGCCTTTGGGACATCATTACACACGGGGACATGATCTGAGCCACAAGTTAAGAGGGAGGCAGGAGCAGAGCTTGTGTGAGAGACTGCTGTGTGAAACAGGAACTTTCATAGAAGTTCAGGGGTGGGGTGGGCTGCCTAGAGTCGGGAGTCGGCTGGAGGATCACTGCGCTGTGACCAGCATCACACACTAGTTGCTTACCAGCCTAGCGTGGCATGGGAAACAGAGTTTACAGAACTATAGCCTATCTGAGAATTTAACAAAGACTCATTGCTATTTATTATTTATTTTGTTGAAGGATTATTGTTCTGAGAAACCTGCCCAAATTAACAACAGTCCAAATGTCAATATGCTCATATGTATTTCAAATTCTTAAGTAATTGTGGAAAGAATCGAATTTGTAAAGATCTGTGATAATTTGACTTAAAAGAATGAGCCATCATTGATCGTAAACTTTCACTGCATATTTCTGCACACCTTGTATCTGATTTTCCAACTGGTGGAAACTAACAAAACTATAGGGCTTAGCATTTCAGAGCAAAGTGCTCAGCGTGGGCTTGCATGCTGGTCCACAATGCATGACCTTGCATCTTCACTCTCTGGAGTGTCTGGCATGTGACAAGTCCCCTCCACAGTTCCCCCTTCCCTCTGCATCAGGTTCAGCACACAGGGACCCTTCCTGTCTCCTTGAAGCTCTTCCTTCCCCAGCCTGTGCCCTGCCCTTGCTCTGAACTCCTGCATGCTCACACATTTGGTCACAGCCTTCTCATCCCCTGTTCTCATGATCACCCTCAGATCTATCTTCAAAGCGGGGATCTTACTGCTGAATGTGGGCTCTGTATCTGCAACTAAACTTCCAGGGACTGGAGACACCAGAAACTTGACAGGCCTCCCTGACTCTCCATGTGGCCTACCAGCATGTCCCACCTCCTGTGACCTTGTCTAAGGGACAGCAGCACCATAATCCCAGTGCCGATGATGGGACCCCTCCTTCCCTGTCACCCACAGCTCACCTAGTTCTCATCCACCCACTCCTGCCATCCCTGCCACTCCTGAGGCTTCCTCTACACCTCTGTCACCTGCATCTCCTCAGCACACTCACTCTGCTCTCCTCACTGCATCTAGAGTCAGGCTCAGGGCATGCACTTGGTGGCCCCACGCTCCTGCCTCCACCTTCGCCTGTGCCTCTCTGTGCTCTGGCATCGGCCACCAGGAAGCACTTGTAGCCCAAGAGCCTGTGATTGTGGCATACCCTGGACATGCAGCTCCTGTGCCTGAGGTGACAAATGACAACGTTATTTTCTTTCAGTGGCAGAAAGACGGAGACTGCCCTATCAAAGAGACATCCCCAAAAAACCCACAGATTTCTATTTGACATCGGAGGACAATAGCAGGACCCTGGTGGATCTTGCAAAGCTATTTGTATTTGGTTGCTGTTTTTACTTTACAACATTTACCATGGTTTTAGTTACTAACTTACTTGTTTTGTGGTTTTTACACTTGATCTTAGGCTCCATGGGGACAAGAACTATGCCAGTTGTGTCCTGTGATGTATGCGTAGTGGCTGCTATTAGGGCCGGTAGAGATCAGATGTTTCATAAATATATGCTGGTGAAAGACTGAACAAATTAGTGAGGGAAGGAAGTGTGGCCAGCCTGGAATGAGAACGTCATTATTACTCCCATATTTACTAAAGAGTGCTGATTAATATTTTTCCCATTATGATCTCTAGCAGGAGTTATGATATTAGGCAGTGTGAAGGTGAAACGATAAACATGAATTTCACCAATATGGAAAGATTTCAACCCAAGATGTCATAAACTAAATATAAATGAATAATTGGTTTCATACAAGAAAATATTAACTGTGAAAATTTGCCACAAGAAATAAAGCCACAGAAACCTTCTATATATCTGAAATGTAATACTCCAATCAAAGTTATTTGCATGAAAAAAAAAAAGTACCAGAAAGATACAAAATCTTCTCAATCATTCTTTAACATTCAGAGATCAACAAGTTAAAAAAAAAATAGGTATTTCCTGTCCATTGCAGCTCCCCTTCCCAAGGAGGGAGGAAAATGTGATGTGGAGCTGCAGAATCAGTGCTAACCAGAGGATGCTCCGAATGAACATTGCTTCGGTGCAAACTCTCACACTAATTGCCGTTTTGTGAAAATGTCCCCTACTCATTATGCCATGGACACAAATCTGAGTGTCATGTTTTTATAGTTTCTCTCTCAAATAGAAAACTATAGATACTCATCATGAAAGGGACAGAGCTACTTCAAGACTTTAAATATCCATTAATGCTGATATAGCTATTATTCAAAAGACACAAATACTTGTAATTACATGAAAATATCATTAAATATTATACTTCACTACGTATTTGTCTCATCTTAGTAGAAGAGTAGGGATGTTACATTCTAGGATTACCAGATTAAATATAGGCTGCCCATTTCAATTGGAATTTCAGATAAACATGAATAATTTTTTAGTATTAGTATTAGTATGCGCTATTCAATATTATTCATGATTTATCTGAAATTCAAATTTGAGTGGGCAGCCTGTATTTATATTTGCTATATATGGCAGCCCTATGACATCACATCTCCTTTGATCGTCTTGGCAAGTTAGTGAAGATATATTGAATATATGTAGCAACATATTCCTACTTTATAGGTGAAGATATGGAGTCTTAGAGAACAGAACTGATACATATTTTCTATGAACTGGTTAGACATGAAATGCCTTTTCACTTCAATGTTGATGAATGAAATAAATGATTATAACAATGAACTCTACAGTAAACATTAATCATAAGGCTATTACTGAGGATACAGACTGAAACAGAGGAAGAGGTAGCTGTGCTTTGATTGCATTCTTCTATGCACTCTTCTAGAAGTCATAGAACTTAACCAACTGGAGGGCAATGAAAAGAAAGTCAGTATTCTAATGAATGCTGAAGAAAGCTCAATATCATTGATCATCAGAGAAATGCAAATCAAAACCAAAATAAGATGCCATCTCATGCCAGTCAGAATGATGATGATTAAAAAGTCCAGAAACAACAGATGCTGGTGAGGCTGTGGAGAAATAGGAATGCTTTTACACTGCTGGTGAAAATGTAAATTAGTTCAACTATTTTGGAAGACAGTATGATGATTCTTCAAGGATCTAGAACCAGAAATACCATTTGACCCAGCAATCCCATTAGTGGGTATATACTCAAAGGAATATAAATCATTCTACTATAAAGTCACATGCACACATATGTTTATTGCAGCACTATTTATAATAGCAAAGACGTGGAACCAACCCAAGTGTCCAACAATGATAGACTGGATAAAGAAAATGTGGCACATATACACCATGGAATGCTATGCAGCCATAAAAAGCAATAAGATCATGTCCTCTGCAGGGACATGGATGAAGCTGGAAGATATCATCCTCAGCAAACTAAAACAGGAACAGAAAACCAAACACTGCATGTTCTCACTCTTAAGTGGGAGTTGAACATTGAGAACACACGGACACAGAGAGGGGAACAACACACACCAGCACCTGTTGGGGGAAGAGGAGTAAGGGGACAGAATTTAGAAGACAGGTCAATAGGTGCAGCAAACCACCATGGCACACGTACACGTATTTAACAAACCTGCACATTCTGCATATGTATCCTGTTTTGTTGTCGTTGTTTTCAAGAAGACACAAAGAAAAAAAAGTTAGCATTCTCCTCCATTAGAAGCCTTTGTCTGCCATCCATCTCAAGGACAAGCAGAGGCACATCTGTGTCAGAAGACAACGTGTTCTTCTGGCCTCAATGACCCCCTCCCTCCATACATACAAGGTAGACTCAGGCATCCTTGGGCAAACAGTGAAGGACCTTCTTGCTCCCTTAAACCATCTGTTTAAAGAGAGTAACATGCAAAGAAAAGTTTAAATAACTATAGATGAGTAGAAGTTATGTGTACACTTAAATGTTGGTATTTCTAAGAATAAGACAAAAAGATGACTGCCTAAAGAAACAAGGACCATGGAACATGCTGTCACCAGACCAGCTCTCGAACAAGCAAATGGCTTCAGTGGCATGCCTGCCAATGAGAAGAAGAGAACCCTCCTCAGCACAGATCACTACACTGTAGGTCTAAACAATTCTTTATACACACACACACACACACACACACAACCAATGCAGTCAAAGAAGACCAGGAGTAAATCTGATGGCAGTTAGAAAATGCAGAGGTAAAACTGGATTACCATAATGGCAGAGATGGTCTCTTCAACCTCTACAATCTGAGTCATTAGGAAAATGACCACAAGCAAAAGAAAAGGTCATAAACGAAAATAGTTTACAAAGGTAAAGTTTGCACATTGTCACACAAAACAGTGATAAATTCCATTTGAAACATGACTACTGGGGAAGCAATATTTACACAATGTTTATCAAAAGACAGGAGTGTAACTTGAAAGGGACAAAAAGAAATTACCCTTGAAGAATTCCAGCCACAAGAAATGACCCATGACACACAGAATCTTGTATTCTCAATCCCCATCCCACAGGAAAACGTGCTCATGTCCTGGAACAAATGAGTTACTAAGTACGCTGTGGGAAGAGCAACTGGAAAGATATATGTGTTTTTTAGCGGGGCATACTTTTTTTTAATGGGAGTTTGAATGAAATACTGTTCTTAGAGTAGAGTGTGGTAGTAAGCAAAGCTGCCAGGACAAATGGCTAATGCATTTCATGGGAACACAGTGACCTGAACGTGGGACCTGGGGAAGCAGTAACAGTGATTAGGATCCCCACAAAACCCTCAAGCACTGAGGTTTAGGAGGTAGGAACCAAAAGGGTTTATCTAGACCAGCACTGTCCAATGGAGATGTATCAGAGTCCACAAAAGTAATTTAAATTTTTTCTAGATGCCACATTTAAAATGGAAAAAAAGGAAACAGGTGAATAAATTTTAATTATATATTTTACTTAACCCAATGTTTCAAAAAAATTATAATATGTGATATGTCATATGTAATCAATATAAAATACTCGGATTTTTTATATGAAGTGAAATCCAATTGTATTTTATACTTATAGTCCATTTCAATTCATACTAACCACATTTCAGCTGGCCAGGGACATATTTCAGGAGGTTGTGGCTAACGTACAGGACTGCCTGAGGATGTACAGGGGTGTCTTCATGCTGCTCTGGAGAGCCAGGTACTCCTGGCCACACGCAAACAAGAGACAAGTCCAAACCCACAACATCATGAGCTTCAGTTTTCTGCATTTCACATATTGAACCTTGCCCTATTTTTTAAATATAGAAGTCCTTCTATATAAGTGTTTAAAAATTTCTGCAGCAGGCCAATTGCCTCCTCTTTCAAGTAAGATGATGGAGGTTCATCAAGGTGAAGTGACAGCTCGCAGCTACATGGCCAGTGAATGTGGCCATGAGAATGGAAGCTGGTCTCTAACTCCTTACCTGGACACCTGCTATCACTCGCTGGCACACAGCTTACAGGCAGTGGCACATGCCCTGTGGGAGTGAATGTCATTATTGGTGTTCATTTCAGAAACTTACTGATGGACAGAAAGCAATCACAACCATTAAAGAAGGTTATTTGTTTTTTTTCTGTTTGCTTTGTAGAGTTTTCTATCTACCTAGAGGTCAAGCTAGTTCCTACTTTTCTTTGGAGTGTAGCTTCTGTGTCACTTTTATGAATAACCCTGACTGACTTCCCAAGCAGAAACACTGTGGCCAACAAGATTTTCCATCATCCAGAGCCTGAATAATCCACATAGTAAAGCCAGTGCAAATCTCAAGGGAAATCAGATAAATTTATTCCTGAATTAAGCTAACAAGGAAACGCAAGCACAGGTATACAGCATGATGTTCAAACAAACAAGTGTATGTGTGTATATGTATATATACATATATATGTATATATATACACCATCTTTTCTTCATTAATGTAAGAAATGCAGTTGATTTCCTTAATCCAGAAAGATACATTCTTGGGGAGACTATGAGTGGCCCTACTGATTTTGGTCATCTCTAAATTTCAATCTTCTTTCATCATTATATTTTCCAAGTTAAACTTTCAGTCAAAGATGTGATGGATGTTAAGGTTGGAAGGTACCTAAAACAATATTTTAAATTGTGCAGTTGAGAAAAGCAAGGTCCAGAAATGTTAATTGATTTCCAAAGGTCAGACTACTGGGCCAGAGTTTAGGTCTTGTTCATACAGATCAAGAGCTGGTTTCTGAATTTTTGAAGGTATTTTTGTTTCAAAAGTATAGAAAGAGAGATATGCAATCCCTATAACGGTGCCTCAGTAATAGCAGGGATTGTGAGTTCCTAAAAATCAGGTGAACTGATACAACAGCATATTAAATAGTAGTTGTTATTCCAGGAAAAGATGTGGCTGTGATTTATAGACATGTGTTTATCTTATCATACAATTGACTACACAGAAAACTAGTGTCTAAGGGATGCCAGGTCCAGGGCAGATGTGACTTCTCCATCAGGCTTCAAGCTCCCATTTCTATGAGCTCATGAAGCAAACAGGGGAACAAACTGATTTAAAAAAACAAAAAAAAAAACAAAACAAAAAAAAAAAAGTTCTATTGCTGTTTCATTTTTTTAAAAAAGAATTTAGATAACAAAGGATGTGTTTAAACATTAAAATTGACAATAAAAATAAGCCCCTTAAATCACTATTTGCTATAAATAATGGAGACTCTCATGTGCATAATTCAATTATCAGTGGTTAAAAATTAACCATATTTTTGGCTCTGGGGGAAAATAGCTATTTTTTAATTTTCAATGTTCAAGTAGCTAACATGAATTTTCTGGTTTGAACAAGATTCAGTTTTACATCTTCAGAGTACTGGTCAATTTAAATGAACACAAATGTAACGATCTCTCATTTGTAAGGCAAATATGCCTTATACTAAGATAGAGACTGCTATGAGCTGAACTGTGTCCACCCAAAATTCATATGTTTAAGTCCTGGCCTTCAGGACCTCAGAATGTGACTGAGTGATTTAAGGTAAAATGCAGTCATGAGTGTAGGCCCTCATCCAATATGAGGGATGTCCTTTTAAAAAGATGAGGTTAGGATACAGGTACAAAAGAAAGACCATGGAAGGACAAAGAGAGAAGGTGGCCCTCTGCAAGCCAAGAGGAGAGGCCTCAGGAGAAACGGAACCTGCTGATGGCTTGATCTTGCACTTCCAGCCTCCAGGGCTGAGAAATCAATTTCTGTTGTTTAAGCTGCCCAGTCTATGGTACTTTGTTATGGCAGTCCCAGCAATATTGTATTATAGAACAATTATAAATTATTTATATAATATATTTATAATATAAATATTATTTATATATTATAAACATACATAATATAAATATGTCAAGAGTAGGAAATAGAAATTACAGGTTTTGGCATCCAGATAAACTGTTAAGAGCAATTTAAAAACTAGATTATAAATATTTTTCTGCTTTCCTCTAAAATATTGTGATTCAAATTCTAATATGGAAGCATTATAAATTATACATTAGATTCTATCTTTTTAACCTTGTACTATAACCTTGTACTCATATTATGAATAGCCTGTTATTTTTACATGTTTTCCTTTATTTCATGTAACCACCTATAAATGTAGTTTTCATCTAGAAAAGTGGCAGGGAATGACATGGGACATGTAACATTTTGCAAAATTAATGCATTTTGATAAACATTATGTAATAATTCATATGGTTGGTGCTACCACTCAAAGCCTTTATGCTAATGCCTCTGGTGATCTTTAGGGGAAATTCAGAGAGAACTAAATGAGCACTTAAGAATGAACGTTCAAGTACCTAAAGAAAAGGTCTCTGATTATAATGAATTTCTTATTGAGGGATTTCTAGAATTTTAGCTCCATCAACATTTGAAAATTTTACAGAAATAAATCTTTTGAAGGAAGAAAGTAAAATGGGAAACAAGGAGGGATGGAGAGAGGAGGGAAAGGAAACACAGTGAATCCAATATAACATTTACCATCACAATGAGTAAAAGTAGCGTGCAAGTGTCCATACTTGTGTAAGATTAGCTAGCCTTCCATCATCATTAATGCACGAACAATGAAAAACTTTAATGCTTAAACAGTATTTACAAGAAAGTCCCTGTGTCTCACGTGTATAATGGCTTAAATCCTGATATACCTGAGAACACTGAGCAATGAAAAAAGATTCAAAGAAGTTATTTTTGTCCCAACAACAGCAGCCTGAAGCACTTCCAAATCAGAAGATAAATATATATTTTCTCTAAGGTGCAATAAAAAACTTAAGGGTAGAATTGTAATATATCTGATATATATACAAATTCTTATTTTGTATGAAAAGAAAAAAAGTCATATCCACAAAGGAAGGGAAAGGAGTTGAGGAAAATGTGATATAAAAATAGATTATTGCAAAGCATTGGATGATGGTTAAATCCATTATCTGGATTCCATTCTCATTTCATTAATTCTGTAACTTTTGTTATAGTTTAAGGTATTTTTTAAATTATTCAGCCTTCAGTGTGCTGAATACAATAAAGAAATTAAACCTGTGAGGAAGACAAGTGGTACCCCTGACAATGGTCACTTGTGACAAGACTGGAGATTTATGTGGACACGGAGTCCACTAACCTGGGAAGCTAAATTAGTTTATTTCCAGTTGTGCATTTGGATTCTATTTGATTCTCTGCCACTATATCCAAGAGGCATTTCTAGTGTTTGGCTCTTCGACCCAGAGTCACTGCAGAGTAAAAGAAAAGCTTTTGTATTTGTGTGTGTTACCGTACCAAGCATTATCAGGGAGGTAATGATGAAATACCCGCTTCTACTCACTGGGCAGCTCGTCACCATGGCAACAGATCATTATATAAAGCTCATCAATTCAGCTGGTCATTATCCCAAAGCAGCAGACAGCTAATATGTTAAGGAAAGTTCTTTCTCTTAACTTGTAAATGAGCCACTGAATTAAATTGGTCTTGGCAGTAGGAGCTCAATATTACATTTATACAGAAAAGGAGAATTCCAAGAAGAAAAAAAAGGTCTTCTTGGCAGTGAATACTTGAAAAGGAGAATTTAATTCACTCAGTTATCAGATTCAACTAATGGCTTATTTTTTCCTTGAAAAGGATAGCCAGTCAGTTTAAACTTTCCTGGTCATAAATTAAAAGCAAAATTTTAAAATCACAAAGTATTGTTATTTAAAACCATATTCTCATAGCCTGACCCTCTGCGTGTAAGTTCTGGAGAGCCGGCACTAAGGAATGCAGCCTGCCTTGTTCACTGTGACCCTGTTGGTTTCCAGAACAAAGTCCGGCACATAGTAGGTGCTCAAGCAGAGACATGTTCAGTGTGTGGCCTCTGGGGCACAATGGCCCAGGTTAAACTCCAGACTCCCACAATTACAGGCTGTGTGACCAAGCGCAGATCACTAATATCTCTGTTGTCTTCTCCCCGGTGCCCAGCTCACAGGGTTGGGGGCCACTAAGTGAGTTTATCTGTATGTTTGCTTGGATGGCACCTGGCACACAGGACACATTGTATAAGAGTTTGCTGTTATTCTTTTCTTGTTAATGTTTAGCTTGTAAATGGTAAGTCCTATTCAAGTTTTGTCTAAAATCAGCAAGATCCCTGCTTCACCACTACTCACTGCACATATGCCAGGGGGAGAAATGACATCTCTTTTACAGCTGCTTTGGCTGCCTTGCTGAACAAAACCTCAAAAGCTTGCAGTACCCTAAATCATAAGCCAGTGCTTATAGGAAATTTACCACTGCGTTTCCTGTGAATAAAAACCATATTACTTTTAAAACAAGAGTGCAATTAATAGAGTCCTCTGGGTATGCTTTCTAAACTCTCATCTAACCCACAGCTTAAATATAACTCCAATCATTCTGTTAAGGAGGCAATTCAAGTTTCTGAAAGGAAATTACTTGCCTTAGATTTATTGTATCTAAATTACAAAACAACCACCCAGTTGGTAAGGTTGGCAGCCCTTCTCTGACAGTCACCAGGCAGGCATCCAGAGTCTAAATTACCCTCTAGCCCCCAGTGGTGAAATTTATACTGTGTCTGGTCCCATTAGTTGTCAATTGAGATGGTTGAGAAAAATCTATGCTAAGCACTTTTGCACTTTTGAAACATTAATTCCAAAGGAAAAAAGAGAGCTCTCTTACTCAGTGGAATAAGAAAATTATTTTGTCATTTTTCTCAGTGGCTACATTACACCAATTACGACTAGTGCCTGATGTTCCAAGTTGTTTGTTAGCTCGTTATGAGCTTTCTTTAAGCACTGTCTTCTCCATTTCTGTGGTTTCAAATAAAACCTGAGGCTGCCATTACTGACCTAAACCTTCCTCTCTGGCTTCAAAGAAGGCTTTCCAACCAACTCTCAGGCATACCGCATGCAGCTAGAACTCAGTATACCCCAAACTGGAAACTCAATGTCTCCCCTTTGTATAAAATCTGTCCGTGCACCTGAAATCCTGAATCCACTGACTAGGATGACATATTCAATCTGACTACCCTACTATTCAGCTTCATCTCCTCGCTCTTCACCCACAGCTGCAGCTCATTTCAATGTCTCCTCCTTTCCAGAACACCCCAGTTTCTAGAGCTGCATGCTTTGCATATTCTGTGCCCTCTCCACCATCCAGCCATCTCCCCATCCCCTAAGAGCCAACTCCCAGGCCTCTGCTCCAGGTGGAGCGGGGGCCTTTTCTCACCTCCCAGCCCAGCTCAGTGCTCCCAAAGTCTGTGTGCTCATAGAAGGTATTCTTCCTTCAACTAAGACAGTGCATTGAGTCAAACCAAAGAATAAACGTCTGTCTTTTATGGGACATAAGCTTTCCTTGGTGTGATGTGCTGAGCTTATCCTTATTCATAACACCTTCATGCTCTCAGGATACAGTAGGCCGTCAGTTGAGGCTTAGTGAATGAACATACAAGGATTTCACAATCCTAGAATCATGCCTCAGAAGTCAATCTTTAAGCTCAAGGTGGAAATATGTCTTTCAATTTTCCTGGTTATTGTCCAGAAATAGCAGAATAACCATGTTAAAAAGTTCTATAGGTGTCCGGAGCACACAGGTCACTCCTAACTTTCTATGCACCCCTCTCATTGACCACTCCACTGAAAGTTGCCCAAGAGGTGAGAAGCTGAAGTGAGCTGGGGTGGCATGGGGATCTGAAAAGGAAGGTGTGACAGGAGAAGAGCCCTAAGTACAGCAGAGTGGTTCCCAAGCTTTATGACTAGAGAAGCTACTCGGGGAGACGGCTGAGATGGACTTTCCAGGTGCAACCCCTGAGACCGTGATTTGGGAGGTCTGCAGTGGGCCTGGGGACCATCGTCAATCATTAACAAACATTCTAGGTGTCTCTAACTCAAAGCATCTAGGATTATCCTTTGACCAACAATAAGGGACTGTTTTTAGTCCACATCACCAGATGCCAACAGGGAGGTCACTGATGAAGGAATTTTGAGTCTTGACTATTCTTTAACTTCCAGAAGCCCTTATGTAAAGTGCTAATCATGGTGCCAAGATCAAGGGAAGCACTTTCTGTGTCTTTGTCATTGTTACCATGTGGGTGAGGGGGAGGCGGATGCCATGGCCAAGGGCCTCCCTCCATCACAGAAGCTCTTCTTTCCTTATATTAAAACTGCTACAGGAAAAACCAATGGGCAGGGATACTACCTTCAACCTGTGAGTGACAGGGGCTGGATGGACACTGCTTCCAACTTAATGAGTGATAAATAGTGTGATTCTTGCTTGACAGATGCAAAATCTGAGGTTCGCAGAAGCTACATCATTTTCTGACAGCACCCAGCTTACAAGAGGTGGAGGGAATATTTGACTCAAATGCACCTGGAACAAAGGCTTAAATGTTCCTCCAGGCCATGTTGCTGTGGCTTGATCCTTTTCTAAGTACTTTATTCATATATTAATCTCATCCTTGTTCTAAAATCCTAGTGTATTAACCATCACCCAAAGAGTTACATTTAACACACACTTGAGTCATTCCTTAATGACATCACAAGACTCAGGCCCCTCTGCCAAAACTGGAACCTCTTGAAGTTAAGGATGAAGCATTTGAGTTACAAAAGATGAAAAAACCCTGGGAGTCTAATGTACAGCAAGGATACTAGAGCTAACAATGCTGTATGGTACACTTGAAATTTGCCAAGAGAGTAGATTTTAAGTGTCCTTACCACAAGAAAAAAGCAAACAAGCAAAAAAGAAAGAAAGAAAGAAACAAAGAAAGAAAGAGAAAAAGAAAAAGGTAACTGTGTGACCTGATGGGTATGTTAATTGGCTTGACTGTGATGATTTCACAGCGTGTTCGCATATTGAATCAAGTTGCAGACCTCAAATATATACACTTTGTATTTTTTAAAAACCCTTAATAACCACCTCTTAAGTTTCTCTTATATCTTGAATCTCACATAGTAAGTAATGTGTCTTCTCTCCATGCTTGTTTATTAGTCATGAAGTAATACATATATAATGAGTTTGGCTTTGTTTACATAGTTGGATGATAGCCACGGCATGTAAACGCGTTGAGTTGACTGTGTCACACCCTTGTTTAGTACTTACTAACTGGACTTTCCCTCTAGGAGCAGAACTGTGTAATGCTCATGTGATGCAAAAGACATACCCAGCCAGGCTGGGCTTGCTCACCTGACATTCTTCTATTGTTTTCCATCTGTCCTTGAACAAATAAAACCCTGGCAGAGCCAGAGGCTCTCCCACTCTCCTCTCCATTCTACACATAGAGCAGCTTTGGTGTGGCCTCTGACCAGGACTGACTATTCCTTCAGCTGCTTCATGACAAGGAGGGGCCTCCAGGCTGCTCAGGTCTGTGGTGACCACTCAAATAACACTGCCCTCGTGATAATTACCGACTCAGAACTACCAACGATTTGCCCTAGGACACAAATACTCATTATTTCATTTGCTCATTGGGTGAATATTTATTAAGAGCTTATTTGGGTCATATTCCAGCTTAGCTGCTCTTGTTACACAAATATCAACTTCCAAAGGTTTTCTGATGTTTGGACACTGGGCTCAATGTCCACTGATTTCTTTCGCCTGAGGGAAAGTGTTACTTGGAGGGAATTATTTTCACCTGTCAGTGTTCTGTCCAGGAGGCGTGAGCCACAGTGAATGGTGCATATGAATTAACAAGTCAGGACTGACAATGCCTCCCTTTTTCTAGCCTAAGTATGAACAGCGTCTGTGCATTCTGAGGGCTTTCAAATGCTTCGGTGTCCTACTTCCCATGTCCAGCCTGCTAGGGTGGAGGAACCTCAGTTGTGTGCATGAACATGGATGACTTATGTGCAAGAAATGTGGAATGAAAAATCAATGTAAAACTTGGATACACAATACAGTTCTTCACTTTTGGGAACTTATTTTGAAGTAAATACTCATGCATGTCACTAGTACTTTGTGCCATACTCCACTCCCCAACATGTACATGTTATAGGAACCTACTCTTAGATGTAAATAGATTAACTCTACAATAAAAAATAAAAGACAGGGCATGTATATTGAAATAGGCTGAATGTTTGTGTCCCCACCCGCCCCCGCCACCAGATTTCGAGGTTGAAATCCTAACTCCCAATGCGATGTTATTTGGAGGTGGGGGTCTTTGGGACGTGATTAGGTCATGAGGGTGGAGCCCTCATCAATGAGATTGGTGCCCTTATAAAATAGGTCTCAGGGCCCTGACTTGTCTCTTTCCCCTGTGAGGACACAGGGAGAAGGTGGCTACTTATAAACCAGAAAAGGGTCCTCATGAGAACCCAAGCATGCTGGCATCCTGATTTCATAGCTTCTCATCCCCCAGCACTATGAGAAATACATTTCTGTTGTTTCTAAACCACCCAATCTACAGTCGTTTTTTATAGCGGCCAGTACTAAGACAAGTATGTAATACAGGAGATCCCTTCATTCACCAACAGTCCTACTGGGGAATTTCCAGCCATCCTTTGGGTGGTGCCCTGTACAGAGTTTGACCTGAAGCCTACACCCTCCTCCTTCCTCACCCCCAGACCTACATATTGGTTGGGTCAAGAGAGCTGAGAGAAGGGGCTTCATACGGGAGAGGGGTTGGAATTCCTCTATCCTCCTGAAAGAAACAGAAAAGGTGAAAGAAGAGGGGTGAGAGTGGAAAACTAGAAAGATAGCGAAAAGATGCCTGCACCCCCATTAATCCTTCCTTGTGAACACAAGTCCTCCCGTAATGTTTTCAACTCACACAATTCTGTCCTTTTTTTTCTTTTAAAACACAATCTGGGGAAGGGGTTCAGTTGGTGTTTGACAGTGAGAGAAATTCATTCACCCTGAATATCGACAGGATTTGGTGAGCATAAGCTCAGGGATTGGTAACAGAAATGATGGGGAGGGCTGTGGACTTTGAAATTGAGAGTCTGAAAGACGAAAGCAAACAGCAAACATCTGGAGGGCAGGAAAGGCCCAGCTGGCATCGGAGGGGCAGGAGGGACAGTTTTCTCAAATGTCGATTTAGAGAAAAATGGTTTTAAATTGGGACTCACGGTTGAAATGACAAGCTGAAAGATTCAGCCACTAAACATGCCCCACACGAATGACGCAGAGTCCAGGACCTCCAGCTCTCTGGCTTCCACTGACTCTCCAGCGAGGCTCCCCAAATCTTTTCATGGATGCAGATTTACTTACGATCTATGAGGAATCCCAGCCCAGTTCTTACTGGGCAGCAGGAAAATTATGAGTCTGAACCATTTCACTGCTTTCCTTAACTGGGATGTAGGTGGCTGAGACGCATTCTGGTCCCAACACTAGCTATATGTCCTCCAACCAACCACACAGGCTGTGGCAAGGGTTCCAGTTAGACAGCAGGAGTCAGAAGACTTGGGGGACAAGAGGTCGGTGCCTGGAGATGGGGCGGAAGGAGCGGGCACCAACTCACAGGGCACAGGAATGGCTCTGATTTTGAGATGGGGATATGTCCTGGGATGCAGGACAAAGCTCAGACACAAGAGCAAAGAACTGTTCAGTTGAGATGTCAAAGGCCAGGTCACTCAAACTGCATGAAAGGCTCAGAGCTGAGCCAGGACAAAAATGAGGTAGCACTGACCCTGGGCCCCTGAGCTCCTGGCAGGCCCTGACTCCAGGCCGGAAAAACTCCAGAATACGGGGAACTAGAAGTGCAGGTTAAGCGACCCCAGCTGTAAGTGTTAGAAGGTTCCAAAGACAAGCTGCCAGGTGAATCACCACAGGTCAGCAACCCCATAAAGCCCCAGACACCTGGCTATTATCCAATCCATGCACAGAGAAATGAATGCTGTGTAGAGATATTAAAAACGGCAACACTGTGTAATCAATATGATTTCTAATTGAAGGAAAATTATAGTTTAACTCAAAGAGCAGCAGCTCCTTGTGAAGACTGCCATTTAAAGACAATTTACCAAGGACAAATCAAGGCATTTGTGATTGAAACTAATTTTTTCACTATGAATCAGTGTTCTTCTGTTAAGGACAAGGTCAGATTTTTAAAATTAATCAAATGATCCTATCATTGAAGGCCTAAATGAAGTTTCTACCCTGATAATTAATCTTAGCAATCACTTCAATACTAAAAATAACAATTTTTTAACTAAAATCCCTTAATCATACTTGGGCATTCAAAAAATTAATTACTAAATTTTTATCATGGTCACAAATACGTGAAAATTGAAGCCTACAAAAACCTCTAAACTGTTCTGGGGTTGTGGAAATCAAATTCCACCTGGCAAAACTGAAGATCACTTTAAAGGATTTTTTACTAATTTCAGACAACAACGCTCAATATTTTAGTAACACAGAAGAACAATTCTTAACATATTTTCTGGTTACAAGAAAGACATCTTCAGTTTCTTGAGCAAACTTTCCTTTCCTTTATCTAATTTTAATTCCTCAAAAAAACATACTATGTATTTAACCAGATTCATGATATTCAGCTGAAACACAGTGGTTAGAGTAGAAGTAGGTAGCAAGAAAGGCCCTGCTAAACAATGCTTTAACCTCAAAATGGTTTAAAACTTGCAAACATAGCTGAGCTTTCGCAGCCTTCAAAATCCAGAACCTAGTGATAAGTGTTTCTTTTGGTCAGAAACTTATGAAACTCGTGTTGATTGCTCTTAAACGGGAAAACAAAACCAAAAGCTCTTTACCACTGTTTTCATATTGTTCCTGTTTTGGGATTAGTCAAAATAACGAAATGGAGCTGGTGAAGACCTGAAGAAAGGATGAACGCACACAGGGACAGACGGTTCGTTGCTTTCCAATAACTCATTCATTCAGCATTTATTTTGCACTTACTATAGTCAGACAATTCCACACAGGGAAAGTTGTTTTCTTCACACTGTTTTTTGTTTGTTTGTTTTGTTGTTGTTGTGGTTTTGGTCTAGAATAACTGGCTACATAATTATAACTTCAGACATTCTCAACTTTAGGAGCATCTTTAGTCCACTCAGAGTGCTATAATAAAATACTATAGATTGGGGTGTGGGGTTATCAACAACAGAGATTTATATCTCATAGTTCTAAAGCCCGGGAGGTCCAAGATCAGGGTGCCTGCAGATTTGATGTCTGGTCACAGGCAGTTCCTCACAGATGGCATCTTCCTTCTGTGTCTCAATGGTGGAAGAAGTGAGGGATCTCTTTGGGATCTCTTCTATTACAGCACTAATCCTCCTCATGAGAAATCCATCCTCACGACCTAATCACCTCCTAAAGGCTCCACCTTCAGATACCCTCACATTGGGGATTAGATTTCAACTTATCTTCAATCTAGAGGGACACAAGCACTGGGACCATTGCAAGAGGTCTGGTTAATGACAGGCTACTTTGATTCTTCAAACAAGGTCTCATTAACACATTGCATGTCCTCAGCTTCTCTGAGGAAATGTGGATCTGACGAGTAGGATAGGATCGTGTAGGAGAAGCATTGCCCCTAGGGACACAGCTCAAAACATCATTCCTTTCTTAACATTATGAAAACGTAACATGATGGAACTCCACAGCATCCTTTGGTAAGAATTCTGTTTAAACACCAGAAAATACCACACTTAAGAAACATAGTGTTGGACTTCTTTAGGTTTCAAAAAGGAAAGGGAGATGAAAATACTATAAACCAATAAATAATGGAGCAGATTTTTAGGCTGTTTTGAAACAACCAAAATGAAAGTAATTCTGATGTTGACATCTCTGCAAGCGACAAATACTGTTTTCCCCATGCCTGGGACAAGTATGCAGTTAGACTTGGGCATTGTCAGTAATTGCACCACTGTAAATTACAGCTTACTGCAGACATTCTGGTGTAAGGAAATGTTCTAAGTGTTAATTTGCTGGGAGATTTGAGGCGTTTGTTTCCACTAATGACTTCCAGGTGGGAAGTGCGATATTGACAGTCGCACCTTACTTCCTACTCCCAACCCTCTCTTACTCCCAGATATGTGAAATATCTTCCTTCTGTTCCTCAAGGTATCTCGGTACCCTCATCTTTTCTGCAAAGGCTTTTTTGAAAAGATGTGGTTAGGTACCTTTTCTTCCAGTCACTCTGCTGTGTAGCAACTCCTGGAGGAAAGTTTGTCTGTAACACCATTGTTACCACCATTTTATCATGCATTGGAGGATGCACCCATTCCTTCCATGTCCTTCAGAATGCACTGCTGTCTGTTTTAGAATTTAATTACAGAGGTCAAGGCCTAAACGTGCTTAGTAATGGCTGGTCATCATTGCCAGGCAGGGGCATCTATACAAGTTAACAAGGATGACAGGATGTGCTTAGATCGAGAATAAAAGCATCAGACACTCAAAAATCAAGGCAGAAAAAAAATCCTAGAAGGAATTTGACTTCTGTGATTAGCTGTGGTTCCACTTTGCACCAGTAAATACAGTCCAAGCAACCTCACTCCTTCAGAAAGTCTCTGTTACCGTGTCCTTCATGTTAGACTACATCATAATAGGAAGCTTTACCCTGCAGACCTTTGAAGGGGTAAGAGACGACAGCTCTGTGGTGATCTGAGCATGGAGTCAGAGAGGTCTCCTTGAGCAAAGATTCCACTTGTTAACACATCACAGCAGAATCAAATTATTCCAGTTTTTACGGTTCCAAGAAGAATTTTGTTTTCTGATTTCACAGCTTAGAGAATGACTATGGTGGGCCAGGTGACAGCAATTTTATATACTATTCTAATACTCAGCAGCAAGTGGAGGTGTGGTAGAGTTCTAAAATTCTGCTCTCTGCATCTCCAAAGGAATTGCAAAGGTCATCAGGTTCCTATGTGTTTATGGAGGGTCAAGTTACTCCCAAGCAGTGGATACTCTTCTCTTGCAGGATTCCTTAAATCCTCTCAGTGGCCCTTGAATAACTGGGTGTCAGAGATGCAGCACACCCTGGGACAGAGATGCAGTCACCTCACTGCCTGTGTTTCTGACTCCAGTTAGGCACATGTTTATGCCCCAGTTAGGAAATGAACACACATCCCACTGGCAGTACAAATAAAGGGAAGAAGGAAAGTACAGAGATGGCTAGAGGGGTGCAAGCAGAGATGGCGGTGGCCTTTACACATTTAACGCTGACAGGTAGGAGTTTCGTGTGTTCGCTCACTTGGTTTTGGTTAGTAGGAAATTACCCTTTGAATGCCATACAATATATGGCATCTTCCTCTTGTCCTTCTCTTCTACATTCCTGAATTTTTCTTTTTCATTTAGACATTTGCTCATGGAGCATTTGTGAAAATGGAAAATAACTCTGCTTGGTGGAAGCACTTCAGCCACTTCAGCCAGGTTTGGATAACTAGAGGTAGAGCAAATAACCAGTGTAATGACTCATGCAGCACAAACCAGAAGAACAATTTCTCCCTTTAAATAGGAAGAGCCCTCGTAATTGTAGTCCTAGCTGTTTGCTCCAAGGAAATCCATTTTACATTTAATTTTAAACTTTCAAAATTAAAATCTATTTAGAGGGTTTTTGGGGGGTGAGACTAAGAGGTGGTAACTGTAAGACAGAGGGCATCTAATAGACCTCCTATTTCAGGCAGATTCCTGAAACAGTCCCTACCATTCCCAACCCCTAGTGTTCATGTTCTGTGTAGTCCTCTCTGGTGAATATTGACCAGACCTATGAATATGACGGTGTGTCACTCCTGTGATTAGATCACATGACATGGCAACAGTGAAGGAATCCTGCAGATAAAAGTTAGATTACAAATAAGTTAATTTTAAGTTAATCAAAAGCTGGATCATCTTGGATGAGCCTGAGTTAATCAGGTGAAACACCCTAAAGGACCTCTCTGAGAAGACAGGCTCTCCTTGCCGGTTGCATAGAGTAAGTGGCCACATTGAAGAAGGATATGGGCGGAAAGCTGCAGGTGGTCTTAGGATGTGAAAGTAAACTCTGCCAACAGCCAGGAAAAACCTAGGGCCCTCTGTCAACACCATGAGGAAATAAACTTTGTTAATTAACTGAATAAGCTTGGAAGCTGACTCCTCGCTAGTCAAGCCTTCAGATGAGACTGCAGCCCTAGCTGGCATCCTGATTGCAGCCTAGTGAAATCCTGAACAGAGGACCCAGCTAAGCAGTGCCTGGGGTCCTGACCCATGGAAATTGTGAGCTAATAAGTGTATGATGCTTAAAATTGCTAAGAATATGATAATATGTTGTACAACAATACAAGAATAACAACTCCTTTGAATACCCTATTTAACACCTTATTGAACTGTGTGTGAAGCCCAGGGTTCCCTCTGAGGTTAGCTGTCCTGCTCTTGTTGAAAAAAGAGGCTCCAGTTCTGGCATAGGTAACTTAGTTCCTGTTCCCAAAGCTGATGGTGTCAGAGGTGGGTCCCTCACCCAAGGATGGCCACTCTGCCAGTTGACCAGCAGCCACAGCAGGGGCCTAGCCTGTAGCATGTGGCACATGCAGGATAATGGTGATGTGGTAGTCAGGTCAGACTCTCCCTCTCAGGAATGTGAGTTAAGGAATGCACAGATGGGTGACCACGGATGGGGCAGCAGAAACATGTATCCTTAAAACATACCCCATTGCTTAAAATAACCCAAGGATTTCCTCACTGCCAAAAGAACCTAATTGAAATTAGGTAGAATTTAAATAGATTTATCAGGTAGGGACAACAATAAAGACCATGCTTACCCAGCATGTGGGTGCCACTGTAACTGGATTGCTCCAGCAATGCAACAGAATTAACCCCATAAACAGACTCAGAGATGCAGGAGCAGTGTGATCACAGTTGATTCATTGGAGTGATAGCACTTAAATTCTTCCTATGTGGCTAGATGTGCAGTCACTTAGAAACCAGAAAACTGGGGCAGTTATAGGCTGCTGAAGTCTCTTGGGAACCCGGTTACCCCATAGAACTGAGTTCAGGGTGTAGGTTACAGAAAATGAAGGCAGAGGACAAGATGAATGCTTTAAATGATGGAGTCATTTAAGATGTTCTTTTAATTGCAGCTGTAAGACAAAACTATGGGAACCAGTGATGTTGACTCTATCCCAATATGCCTGAGGTTCTATGAGGGCAGGCTGTGTTCCTGATATAGCCTCATCTGAACATTTGGAGGGCTTCATTCTGGTGTAAATATACATGTATTTTCTGTCAATACGCATTTTCTGAAGTCAGTGCTTTGACTTGGTCTTCGTTGAAGATTGAATTGTTTGTCTTTGTTCACAACCATGGTGAGACCCATGCAGGTCCTGAGAAGCCGCCAAGGCTCATCTCCATTGTCTCTTCCCAAACTTGGGCATCCCAGGACATTCCTAGGAGATGCAGGCCTGGGCTGCTGTCAGGTGACGCTAAAAGACATCCTGCATCTCACAGGTTACTAGGGTTACGTGGATTTTGATTTTGAACTCAGCCTTAGCACCCTGTTAGAACTCTAAAATTAAGCATGAGGATATGGAAATGGGCACACAGGGACACATGTCAAGAATCACCATCCAACAGATGAAATGGATTGGCTTGCGAAGACTTAATTTTTACGTATTTATCAGTATAATTTTAGTTCTATCTCTGGTATCCATAAACACCTTGGCAGAACTTATAATAAATTAGAATTTACATGACAACAAATCAGATAAATTGAAACCTTCAGCCTGCCTCATTCAAAACTAACAAAATTGATGTCTCACGGTGACAGAACATGGAATTATTCCTCCAAAAAAAAAATTTATTTGGTAAATGCTCGTTATGGAGAAAACAATTTTTAAAAAACTACCGAGAATCTCATTATCCAAGTTACATCACCAGCAGAATCTGCTCTTTTAAATATTTGTTTAAAAATATTCTCATCAGACTATATTGAACACAGGAAACACTTTCAACTATATTCAGCTTGCACACTTGGATCTTACCAAAGTGAGCTCCAGAGTGGTGGAAAAAAATGGATACTTTTTTTTTTTTTCTTTTTGAGATGGAGCCTAGCTTCGTAACCCAGGCTGGAGTGCAATGGTGTATTCTTGGGCCACTGCAACCTCCATCTCCCCGGCTCAAGTGATTCTCCTACCTCAGCTTCCTGAGTAGCTGGGATTACAGGCACACACCTCCACACCCGGCTAATTTTTATATTTTTAGTAGAGACAAGGTTTCACCATGTTTGCTAGACTGGTCTTGAACTCCGGATCTCGTGATCCGCCTGCCTCGGCCTCCTAAGTGTTAGGATTACAGGTGTGAGCCACTGCACCGGCCAGATAAGCTCTCTTTTAAGATATGCCAGCATTCTGTATGGATAATAGTTAAAAAGTGTTGGTAATGATTGTAAAATATGTTTTACCACAACAAATAATATGGGTGAAGATGGAGGAGCCATTTAATTGAAAGTTGTTAGTACCCGTAAAGACCTATGTGCTCACCATCAACTAGAAAAGTCCTTTGTGAAAACACTGGCCGATTCATCATCAAATTAACCGTCAAGTGGGTCTTCTCATTACTGAATTTTCCAGGGTAAATAGCTGTTAAAAATTCCTAAGCATGTATCTACATTATATACTCCAGTAACTTGTGTTCTATGTTAGACTTGTCTCATGAAGCTTTGATGTAGAAAATGTGTTGAATGTCCCTCTGTAGAAGTAGAGATTAGACTTAGCAAAAATAAGAAAATCTGGGGCATTGAATCAAGATTATAAAAAATCCTTGTAGGTATATAATACCATCATCTCAGACAGAAACAATACTACCCTAACTGGGTTTTTGTATAAGCAGAAGGACAGCAGGTTTGGGAACAGGAGTCCACTGTGCTTCATCTCCTAGCCACTGCCATTAAACCTAAAGGAGTTATACCAAAAATTTGTATCAGGTAGGATCTATATAAAAAGAGGTAAGGAAAAACAATTTTATTTACTTATGCATTTTCTGTCCACAGACCACAATCTTTACTACCGAGGGCAATCTTCAATCAATACTAATCATGTGAAACCTGAGAGAAAGATCATCTGCTTCAGGTGGGTCCAAAGCAAAGCGAGGTGAAGAGGAAGCAGGAGGCCACGAAGAGAACAGGAAAATTCCTCCATGAAGATGAGGTTGGTTGCATCCTATTTAGAACATATTGGGAAATTGACTAATTCATAGCTTATAACTTCATATTATTTTGTGATTGGGAGACCAGGCATCAGCTACTAAAAATATTCAGAAAACATGTTTAAAAGCAAAACACATTAAAATGCAAGAACTAATGCTCCCACATTTAATTAAACAAAACAATTAGTTGTTGTTATAGCATTTTAGGTGGTTTGGCATATATTGAATTATATTCAACAGTATATTTTCATTTTAATTGGGCCTAACACAAACTCGTACTAAAGAACTAATTGTGTTCATGGAGTTCGGGATACTGAACAGCGTCAGGCAGCAGGAGAAAGCCAGGCTACTCTTTAAATTTGACTGTAAGAGCAGATGCAGTGTGGCAAAGTCTACACAGGTATATTAGTAACCTAGGGCTGCTGCAATAAAGTATCACAATTCTGGTGGGTTTAAAGCAGCGGAGATGTATTGGCTCAAGTTCTGGATGCTGGAAGTCTGAAATCAAGGTATTGGGAGAGCCATGTTTCCTTAAGAATCTGGGTGGAATTCTTCATTCATCCTAGTTTCTGATGCCAGCTGCCCATTCTGGGTGTTCCTTGGCTTGCATGTGTGCACTCCAGTCTCTGCCTATGTTGTCACATGGCATTCTCCCGGCTTGCCTCTTTTCTCATCTCACAAGCACACCAGGCATATTGGATTAGAGGTCCACTGTACTCCAGCATAACTTCATCTCGACTTAACTAATTACATGCTCAAAGGCCCTGTTTCCAAATAAGGTCAAATGGGGTACTGAAGGGTTACAAATTTCAACATACCTTCTTTGGGAACACAGTTTAACCCATGCCACCAGGCAACTGAGTTGCTATTACTTGCAGTAATTATTCCATCAATAAATAAAAAATGCATTAAATTTTACCAAATAAGCACTCAGACTCTACAATGTACCCCCTTCAGTTGATGGGAGCCCCTTACATAAAGAAGCACACGTAATGCAAGTCCAGACTCGGTTTGGATTTATAATTTCTGGTGAGAAGGACTGAATTTGGAGTGAATGTTAAAAAAAAAAAAAAAATCCAACATAATTTTTCACAAGTTAATACCTGTTCCTGACACTTAGATAGTTGCAAATTGCTTAGAAACACTGAGTGAGATAATTCTTAGGAGTAGTGGCAACCGTAAATGTATTAACTTAATTTTTGGTACCCGGACGGATATCCTTGGGGTCTCTAAAGTCTTATGTATGTTGTTCAAAGGGAATGTCAAGGTCTGTTCCTCACTCAGCCTCGCTTTACTTTTTTTAGATAGGGACTTGAAAGCCTTGGACATTAGATGCTAGAAAAAAAAAAAAAAATGAAGGGAGTTAAGAAAGTTAGAAAGAGAATTTCCCCATTTGCCGAGTTAGTTGGCCACTGTCACTCTTGCAGAAGAAACTTCTAGAGTATATAGAACATTGTTTCTTTGTCTTTTCTACAAGTTCATTTGGGAAGTCATATTGATCTCCTGACTTTAAAAATGATTCGTAGAAAGCAACCATAAAAAAGCACTCTTCTGTACTTAAAACGAGTTTGGAAGGGAAGAGCGGGAACGGGGCGGTCCCTGGTTACACTTCCTCCCTGGTGCTCAGGGCAAAGCTAAGTGAAGGTGACAGGTGTGAGTCTCAGGCCCCCAGGTACATCAGGGCATCTCTTCTTTTTTCCCTGAGGTTATTCTGACCCCTGCCCCTACCCCTTGTGCACCTCAGAACCTCTCCCACTTGGGGACCCCTCTTTCTTACTCCCTCATTCTTCCTCCTCAGTGAGATGATGTCCATTGGCAGTAGTAAACTTTTAAAAGCCAGATTCATAGGTTCACAGGATCTAACCTATACTGAAAACAGTCAAAATTGCACGTGCCAAAACTCCAAAGTCCTTACAGGTGGAATTCCATCTTTACCTGGTATCAATACCTTTCAAAAGCACTAAATGGCATGGATTTCAGGTGTTGCCCTTAGAAACTCTTCTGTTGTTGCCTTTCTCACTTGTCCGGTGGCTGGTTTTTCTCAATTGGCAGACGCCCAGCACCGCATCAAACACAGACACACACAGTCACGCCTCCTTTCCCAGCTCACACCCTCTCTTGGTTCCCTTTGGTGCTTTATTTTCAGCCCCTCAGCCAAGTCCTCTCCTTCCGCTTGGCCTCTCAGCCCAGGTTCTACGTCTGCATCTCGGAAGACTGGGGATGGGATTGATAGAAACAATGCTCTGAGGTCCGGAAGGGACGCGATAGTGAGCACGTGGAGATGGAGAGGGGAGATTAGAAACATTTACAGATGCATTTCCCCGTGACAGGTGCAAAACTGGCTGCTGACACCCACAGGTAAAGTGCCCATACCAATCCCCCGTGGTCCTCCATTCTGCTGTCTCCCCCAACCCCCTGCCCCACCTCACTCCCAGCCTTAGAGTCACTCATCTATTAAGAAGTTGTCTAGATGTGTATAGATTTCCTCAACTCGCCCCAATCTCTCTCCACCCAACTTCCCATGAAAAACAGCACAACTTCCAACTTTAATGGACCTGTTTCTCTCCTCACATTGCACGTTTCTTCTTAACACTGAAAGCCCTGCCTCCCCCATCCCATCTTCCTGTTTCATTTTTTCCTATTTAACATTTAATGTAACTGCTTGTTTTATTGCTTCTGCCCCCCTCCAAAATATACGCTTCCTGAGATCAGGGTGTCTGTCTATCTTGTCCATTGCTGAACCCTCTCCAGTGAATTTTGGCACAAAAACTCCAGTGTCTTCTTTTCAGGAAAGGACACCAGGAGTATCAACTGTCCAAACCAAAAACATCAGGAGTCATTCTTTTCTTTTTTTCTTTTATTTATTTTATTTATTTTTTTGAGACAGAGTCTCGCTCTGTCACCCAGACTGGAGTGCAGTGGCTGGAGCTCCGCTCACTGCAAGCTCCGCCTCCTGGGTTCACGCCATTCTCCTGCCTCAGCCTCCCAAGTAGCTGGGACTACAGGCACCCACCACCATGCCAGGCTAATTTTTTGTATTTTGTAGTAGAGACGGAGTTTCACCGTATTAGCCAGGATGGCTCGATCTCCTGACCTCGTGATCCGTCCGCCTCGGCCTCCCAAAGTGCTGGGATTACAGGTGTGAGCCACCGCGCGGCCAGGAGTCATTCTTAATTGCACCCATTCTCCTACTCCTCCAAAACACCTGCTGTGTCTGTCAGTTTCTCTTCAAGAAATTAACCAACAGCAGCATTTCTCAAACTGATAGGTGTTCCATTATCACTCCTACAAGAAGACTTCTCACATGTTTTTCCTGATTGTCCCCTCACCCATGAAATTTTACTACAGATATTCTGTACTGTATATTTGCTTGTATAGTGCATGTCTATTTGAACAAAAATAAGATTTTTTGTCCCCCAAGAAGTAATGTTTGCTTCCTTGAGGGTGACACCTGCCTATCTTCAGGCTGAGCCTGCCATGCTCACCTCCTCCTAGGCCACCTTGGTGACTGCAATAGCCTTGACCCCGGCCTATTCTCCCTCACTCAATTACAATGCAATGACATCTAGAATGCCTGCTTATTTTATACAGTGTCAGATCCTGTAGCAATACAGTACTGTTAGTATAGAAAGAAATTTTACCCCAAATTTTACCCTCCTTCTACCCTTTTTGTTACCCTCTGATTCATTCTCCAGGATTTATAGATAGTAATCTTTGAAAACATGCCTCATATCATGTAACTTCTTTACTTTACAGAACTTTCAGTAATTATAATTCTGCTTAGATTAAAATCTGAAATTTTAAACATAGCTAGAAGGCATATATTAGCTATCCCTGCCTGCATCTGTAGCCCTGAAACTCTACAGGGTTGAATGAACTCCAGGCATTGTTGGATCCCTTACTGTGGTTGCCTAGAAAACAGAGCGAAGGATTCAAGGATTCGGTGCTAATGCATTATTGGCGGTGCAATCCCAGGGCTGTGTGGTGAGGGAAAGGAATATGGAGCAGGAAAGAGCAGGGAGTGATGCTACATGATTTGTTACCAAGGTGCTCTTCCTTTATGATGAAACAGAAAGGGACATCTGCTTGGCTACATGAGGAGCCTGCCCTTGGACAGTCACCTGGAGGTGAAAATGGAAGGGGAATTCACCAGTTGCATTTTGCTCATATCCCACATCCCTCTGGGTGAGGCTTGCTTCACGGAGAGTTCATCCTCCTGCCCTTCTGGGCTGCAGCTACCAGCTCCTCCAGCACCTGCTGGAGAAGCCATATCCTACTCCCAGAAGAGTGGGATCTCATCCAAGCCCAGGTGTAGCAAGAGCGCTACAGACGCCTGACCACCAGCTCCTCAGCATCACCTGGAAGAACCTCCTGGTCCTGCGCAGGAATCTGTCAGCCACGGTGGTAGCTGAAGCACAGCATATGGCTGAGGGTTCAGGGTCAAGCAAGGCTGAAAGAACTTGCTGTTGAACTCATGACCTGACCAATCAGCAGTCCTTCTGTTGTCTGAGCTCCTTATGCTCCGCTGCGCCCCGAGTCTTAGTTCAGGTGACACCCTATTGCTTCTTCCTCAGGTAGTAAAACAAGTCCCCAACACCTCCCTCACCCTCTCTCCACAATGTCTTTCCTGAGGTTTTTGTTCTGATTTGCTTCTTCGGCTAGCAGCCAAGGTTTTCTGTTTTTGAAGTAGGAATCACAGATACATTATCCCTAAATTTTCCATGTACCTTTACTTTTGATGGAAAGATTACCCTAGAATCACATTCTTGAGTCACATTTATTTTCCTCTAACGTGTGCATGTATTGTTTTACTTGAAATCTGGTATTGAGGATTTCCCTATTTGGTTTTCCTTTCTTTCTCAAACCTTCTCACATCATTTGGCTGAATGTAGCCCCTAATTAGTCTTATTTTGTGTTTGTAAAAGAGATTTTTGGTTTTCTATTCCTTGAGATTTTCATTGTTGAGAGTGTCTGCCTTTTTTTTATTCTTGGGTGAGTATAATATGCTCAATTCACATTTTCTTTTTCTCAGAATTTTGTATAACCATGTTTCACAGATTTATACAGCTGCAGACTATCCTGAGAGCATGTGACTTTTTTTCATTTTTGGTTACTTTTTTTTCTCCTCAATACCTAAATGTTTCTGTATTCTTGAAATTCAAAAACTTACATGGCTAGTGTTCATTTATTCTGAATTAATATTGCGCAAATACAGTGTGTTTTGAAATTTGCAGACTCAATTCTTCCTTTATTTCAGGGTAATTTTCTTCAATAGTGTCTTTGGGCACAAGTTTTTAGCTCCACAGACAGGGTTCTTTGGTTCAAAGACACCAATCACTCTGTGTGTTCTACGGTCTTGTGGGTCCTTCATATTTAAAACCTTATCTTTTATTTCTACATGTTCCACCTTAATCACTGAAAACATTTACTCTCTGTCTAAGCTTTAGGTGTGTTTTTGTTTCCATGAAGTTTCTAGTTTAATTATTACTCTTGTAGAATAGAGCATCATTTTGAGCTTCTATTTATTCCCTCATCTCTGTGAACTTCCTTTTCATCTCATTTTGTCTCTTTCATCATTTCAACTCTGGGTAGTTGATTTACATTGCTCTTCCTTTTTTTCCAAGCGAAGTAACTTTGTGGCACATGCCCTTTTGCTCCTGCTGGGATGCCTGCTATTCCATCTGCTTTTCTGTAGACTGAAGTGACAGGACAGGGATGCAGAGAAGGAAGCTCAGCTCAGGCTGCCTCTTTGTTGAAGGTCTTGAGCCTTCATCTTTTCCCACCCTTTTTGAGACAGCATCTTACTCTGCTGCCCAGGCTGGAGTACAATAGTGCAATCCTAGCTCATTGCAGCCTCAAATTCCTAGGCTCAAGCAATCCTCCCAAATCAGCCTCCAGAGTAGCTGGGTGCACCACCATACCTGCCTAATTTTAAAAATGTTTGTAGATGTGCAGTGCCACTCTGTTGCCCATGTGGGTCTCAAACTTCTAGCCTAAAATGATCCTTCTGCTTTGGCCTCCCAAAGTGCTGGGATTACAGGTATGAGCCACTGTGCCCAGATCTATTTTTTGAGATTTCTATAAATATTTCATTCCAGAAACAATCCTGCCTGCCGTCTCATAAACAAGAAGACAGTGCAATGGTAATTCCTTCTTTTCTCTTAAAACAAACGAAAATCAACGAAATCCTTTCCTTTTCCTCCCATCCCCTCCAGATAACTCATCAATCCTCCACTTCCCTTCCCTGAAAAGTTTCTAAAAGAGACGCCCTAAGCAGCTGGTTCCATCTGACTTCAGCCAGTGCTCCTCCTCCTCTCCACTTCCTCCTCTTCCCACAAACTGGCCCTGAGAGGTAGCTGTGGCTTCCATCTGCCCACCCAGTGGTCACATCTGTCCTTACCTTACCTGACCACTCAGTGGCATTGCCTGCCACCGGCCAGTCCCACATCTGGCTCATTGATTGTTTCCCTTATGGGTGCAGGGCTGGCCCCACCTGCTCAGTCCCTGCTCAGCTTCATCATCACTTCCTAGCAGAGATCAATGCTGACTAGCAAATGCAGGAGCTTGCTGGGCACCCGGGGCCACAGCCCTCTCTGCGTGTCTGCTGTGTCTGCTCGCCATCACCTCCCTGGAGTCTTACTGACTGGTCTGTTTAGTATCTGCTGTCCCCACTAGAACGTAAGGTCCAGCAGGGCAGGTGATGCCTGTGTGTTCACCAGTTTACTTCCCAGTGCTTCAGATGAACTCCATAAATAGTAAAGGTTCAGTACATAGTAGCAACTTCACGGAAAAAACAAACAAAAAAACAAAAAAACAACTAACTGGTAAATATGTGGTAAATATGTAATTTGGAATTGAGAAGTTCTTTCAACAAAAATATATATTATTGTCAGCAACCAAAACAGTAATTGTGCTCCATGAGAAAGGACAATTATACAGAACACTGGCCAAAGAATGGGGAGGGCAGACTCCACCGTGAGGTGGCTCTGTCTGGGGATCTGAAGGCAGGAAAGAGAGGGACAAGTCCACAGAGCTGAGCCAGGTCCCTCAGAGCTGTCTGTGTAATAAACTGACATGGAACATGCTTTCTACACTCTAGTTTCTTTGGAAACTGAAGAGATCTAATGGTTATTTGTAATTTGAAAGTATCGCTGCCTATATTTGCTGTAAATGTTCCATTATTTATGCCCCAAAACATATTCTTTGAACAGCGCCATGCACCACCATCCACGCAAATATTTTGCTGAAGGCACTGTTTTTGAACAAATGAGAAATCACCATGACAATCCCAAGATAATATTTCACCCAGCAATGTCTTCCAACAAAGCATACCTTTGTCTTAAATTATCCAAATTCAAATGGTCTTGCCAAGAAAAGACTTATTTTATGAATATGTGAGGAATAATAGCAAAGAAACAAGCCATTGTCTTTCCAATTAAAGTTATGACCAATGTAGTGAAAATAAATTGAGATTTTCAAAGAGAGGCACAGAGGCTGAGGAAGATAAGTGAGCATCACGGGTTTTGCTGGTTGCAGAAAGAGATAGCAGACGTAAAGCTTGAAATTGAAATTGCATGTTTAGAATCTAAATCTAAAACACAAAATCAGAAGATGGTAGAAAACCCCTCAGAGGAGGGCAGAGCTCCTACCTGTGGCCAAATAGATGATGTGGACGAGCGCTTCTCTGCCCTGCACCACGTCGACGGCCACGTGGGAAAAGCGGCTATTGTCCTCCATGAAGGAGGGCACTGTGGTCACCGGCTGCACCACCTCATGCATCAGAATGAACTTCTGAGCATCCTGCAGATTTCTCTCGGTCAGGTTCACGTACAGGCCCTGGTCCACGGTGCCACACTGCAAGGGAAGACAGGCCGGGTTACTAGAGCCAGCAGCCTGGACACCCACAGCTGGCTGTGGCCATCCTAGCTGGAGAGTCACTTGGAAATCAAGCCACAATCCATGATTGAAGTATGCAAACACGTCTGCTTCTCCATTCTTCCTGCAGCCCCTATCCTTAGCATCCTTTTCATGTTAGATTTGAACTCATATCTTGGGAGTCTCCCAACATCCTCATAAATGAACTGATCAGAAGTTAAAAAAAAAATTAAAGTGGGAGTGATTGCTAACTTTAAACAGTAGATGCATAGAAACTCCTCCTTTTCTGTCGAGTCACTTGAAAGCTGCGTGGCTAAACACATACTATTATATCTGTCTAATAAATCAGGCAGCAAATTGAAAATGCAACAATCAAGACTCTCATATAGATGTATTAGTTTTTCTACTGTCGCAGGGGGTCTGTAAGCAAGACACAGATTTCAAGGTGATAGCATTAGGTCATTCTAATCTGTAAAGCAGAACAGCATTCACATGGGCTACAAAAATACTGTGCTCACCTTATTGCTTTGAGCTTGTATTTCAAATTAGAAGAAATTATTTTTAAAAGTTTAGAGTCCAGGAATATGGAAAAGAACGTGGCAAATTTATAAGAAGAATGGGAAATGAGGAGGGAAGGGAAATGAGGAAGGAAAGGAGAGGAGTGGGGAGAAGAGAGTAGAAAGGAATAAAGAAGGAAGAAGGAAGGAAAGATATTTCAGATAGAACAAGCATCATGGAGATGAATCTGGGGATATACAAGGGGAAAATCAGCCCTGTACAATGCTGGGAAATAAATTCAGAGCTGTGTAGTGGGGAGGCTGGCAGGTGTTACATAAGACTGTTTCTGGCAAGGATGAGGTAAAAAGAGGGATAGAAAGGAAAGCACGGCTTTATTAGAGCCAAGTTCAGAATCAGAAAACTGCTACCAACCTTTCTCATGTCTTTCATAAACTTTAATTCCTGGTACAAATGGTGACTGATCCCAGTAGAACTTCACATAAGTAAGTTTGATGGAAAAGAATTTCCAGGCCCATGCCACCTGAAACTACTGTTCATAACATGTCATGTCTAATACGAGGTTTTATAACAGGTAAGAGGTACAAATGTGTAAGATGGAAATTGCTTTTTTAAAAGTAGACTTTTTCCTTTTTTTTGAGATGGAGTCTCGCTCTGTCGCCCAGGCTGGAGTACAGTGGCCGGATCTCAGCTCACTGCAAGCTCCGCCTCCCGGGTTCACGCTGTTCTCCTGCCTCAGCCTCCCGAGTAGCTGGGACTACAGGTGCCCGCCACCCCGCCCGGCTAGTTTTTTGTATTTTTAGTAGAGACGGGGTTTCACCGTGTTAGCCAGGATGGTCTCGATCTCCTGACCTCGTGATCCGCCCACCTCGGCCTCCCAAAGTGCTGGGATTACAGGCTTGAGCCACCGCGCCCAGCCTGACAATATTTTTACAGCATTTGATGAAATGCTCCATATGCCATAAAATGATAGGATGGTTGTTGACAAAGAGAATCTGAGAGTTAAATGGATTTCATGCATCCAGTCCAAGGCTTAATTTAGTATCACACCCTTGCAGGGACACCCCGTGTTCCACAGGCAAAGACTGTGTGAGTTTAGGTGAGGGGCTCCGCCCTGCTGTGACCCGAGTGCTACTCTGGCTTCATAACTCTCAAGCCACACGGAATCAGGTGAGTGGTAACTCTCCTGCCACATGGTCTGAGGTGAGGTCTCGCCTCTCAGTGTTTGTCTCTTTACCTGTCTGTCCAGTGGCTAGGAAAATAATTACTCTGCTCATTTCTCAGGGCTACTGTGAGACCAGCTGAGATGATCCATGGAAAGCATTTGTAAATTAACTGAAAGTCCTTATAAATGCCAAAGAACAAGACAATGTGCCTGGCACTAAAGAGAAGCCATTCAAACTCATGGTGAATGGTGAATGGTAAATGCATTGGTCTTGGAGCAGGACAGCAATTCTATGGTCTGTTGAGTTTCAGTGACCAGAGGGAAATGAGTGTATAAACAAAGAAGGGAAGGAAACACTGAGTGAATACGCGAGCAGTTGTAATTGGGGGGTGAGGGGATGTGCTAGGAAGTCTTATATAATTACAGTATTGAACGGTAACATTTGGAGGTCAGGGACATGTCCTTACCTGTCAACACATGTTTTGCAAAATGAAAAAGAGCTTTACTAGGCTTGATCTAATGTCTACACAGGTGAGTGCCAGTTCTGAGCATGACGTTATGTGTGATGGTTTACATTCCTGAAATCAGTGGTGATATCTAAAGTATAGTGGCAATGAGCTGCCTACCTTCTGGGTGAAGTTCGCACACAGGTCATGTTTTGTAAGTACAGTGTTTAAAAAAAAAAAAAAAATTGGTAGCATGAAAGCCAGGAGGCATAATATAAAAATGAGAATCTCTTGCTGTTCTTAAGGAACTCAGAGAAATTGGAGACCTAACAGGGAGTTCTCAGTGGCAGGGGTGAGGCAGGATCACTCACCATGCCTTGTCATCTTTATGTATATGTCGCCTGTATCAATCTTATTTGTGACTGCCAGAATTGCCAATAATTGGTTTTGAGGTATACTCTGCTGCTTCTTGGTTTCTTTTTGCTGGCTATAATGAATACTCCACCCAGTGCTTCTATTTCAAATAGTTGGAAGAGTATTCAGAGTTATAGAACCTATGTATTGGATTGTAAGCAACCCACCGAGCTCTCTAATACCTGAAAATTTTCAAGCCTTGCCTTTTATGCTGAACTCGCATTGTGTCTGTGTGGGGCACGGTGTGACGTCCTGGGTTCACCATGCAAGAAGAAAACAATAAAAATAGTAAAAGCACAGCCAAGCTCTCATGTGCCCTACAATCCACAACCAGTTTTCATGCCAACCTCTCTTCAAGTAATTCGTCAGTAATTCTATTTTTTAAAATGATAATAAATATTTGCACTTCTGTTTATTTACTTCTTTCTAGGACAACAAATCCATTCTTGTTCTAGCACACTAGCACATGGTAGTCAAGCCCACAATCACCTAACCTCCTGCAGGAGTGCCCAGTTTAATCAGCCCCTTCGTGCACTCACTCCCTTGCATCTTGATGCAAACATGCTGGGCGGGCCAGGGGGTGGCGGCTCACATCTGTAATCCCGGCACTTTGAGAGGCCGAGACAAGTGGATCACAAGGTCAGGAATTCAACACCAGCCTGGTCAAGATGGTGAAACCCTGTCTGTACTAAAAATACAAAAATTTGCGGGGTGTGGTGGTGGGCACCTGTAATCCCAGCTACTTGGGAGGCTGAGGCAGAGAACTGCTTGAACCCAGGAGGTGGAGGTTGCAGTGAGTTGAGATCGCACCACTGCACTCCAGCCTGGGCAACAGAGCAAGACTCTGTCTCAAAAACAAAACAAAACAAAAACCTGCTTTGCGTATAGAAGGGTCCTAATGGACAGGGTCAGATCCCTCCACTTGCTCCTCCAACAACTGCCTCCTCATCCACTTAACTACATTTGAGGGTCTATTTGTCCATTTCAACTCCATCCTTTCCGAGTGACACTAATCAAAGTTGCACAGGAAATTCTGGAGTCTGTCACAGCTCAGCTGTGCCACTGGACCTGGGTGACGTTTTACATCAGTGATTGTCACGTGTCTTACTGAGGGTCAGGGTCTGGATGACTTTGAGGACTGCAGCCTCTAAGAGGGTGGGGCTCTGAAGCACCACCTGGAGTGGTTTATACATTTTGTCTGAGAAAAATGATACTTTTTGTTGTTTTGTTACTGTTTTGAGATTTCTATATTAAATGTTGAAATATCATGCACCATCTCTCCTAACCCATTCTTCTTCCTGAATCCAAATCTAGTTCTGCTTCTCTGATTAATCAGCTACTTCTAGTATGTAAGTACTGCACAGACTTCTAAATGTCAGTAGGAAAAACAAGAATTTTAAAAATCTAACCACTTTTCATTGTTGGTTATTGCAAACATAAGGCCTCTTATACATGTCTGGGGAGGGATCCTTAGTTCAAATTGAATTCTCACTCTGTGCCAGTCTGGATGGTTTCATGAATGTCAGTGAGGATACTTTGCCAGTGTGGTTATCAAATAGAGTAAACATAAAGAAACCACTTGCTATATACTTGTATTAGGAGTTATACAAAGAACCACCATCATCTGTAACTTGAGCTCCACTGGAGTCTTAAATAATACTCAGAGAAGAGCAGCTCAGCAATGCAAGCTTCCAACACATGCCAATTTCTGCATGCCTCATTCATTATGCTACATGGACTGGCTTCCATCCCTTAATGAGAGTAAGCCCTTCAGTGTGACACTGGCATTATAAAACCAGGCGCTCCTGGCCTTAGGAAATGAGATTTGCTCTGTGCTGGAAATGCATCCAGATGAACGGGCTACAAGTTATCCACTGCCTGGAGGTGGTAAGGCTCTATGAAGTTTACTAAGCCAGGCTGTTCACAATAAAGACTTTTGCAATACAAACATCAGTGTATTGAAAATACATTATAAATACAGTAAGCATTATTAATTATTTAACCTTCAGGATTCTATTATACAAAGGACTTTCTTAAAAGGAGTATTTCCTGTACATAAGAGGAGAAAATGAGACAAAATATGCATTTACACAACATGTGATACGTAGAAAGCACCAAATAAATGATTCGTTTTTGTATTTTTAGAGACAGGGTCTTGCTCTGTCACCCAGACTGGAGTGCAATGGATGGATTATAGCTCACTGATTGAACTCCTGGGCTCAAGCAATCCTCCACCTCAGATTCCCAGATAGCTAGGACTATAGGTGTGTGCCCCTAGGCCTGGTTAATTTTTTTTATTATTATTTTTGTAGAGATAGGGTCTCACTCTGTTACCTAGGCGTGGCTCGAAATCCTGGCCTCAGGAGATCCTCCTGCCTGGGCCTCACAAAGCACTGTGATTACAGGCGTGAGCCTCTGTGTCCAGCCCCTAAGAGTTGTATTTATCAAATATTTTATACAGCAAACAATGCACATTAATCAGTGTTATCAAAATTTACTCCTAAACTATATGCATGCATTTTTATCCCTCTCCCCTTTTTTTGATGGAAATATGCAATAAAGATGCATAATAGATAGATGTGTGATAAAAATGCACAGAATTTGCTCAAGGAAAGCGGCACACGGCAAGATGACATGTAAGCCAGCCATCCCATTTTTCATCCCATGCTCCTTCAAAAACTTAAAGACAACAACACACACAAAACTCCTTCAAAACCACCATAATTGAATGGTCCTTGCAAAAATCAAAGTAAAGTGTAAAATCATGGAACCTTTCCATACTCCCAGTTGTGGGAATTCCAGATACAGGACCCACTTCTACCACTGATTAGTAATAGTAACTAATGGTCATTTAGTTGGAATAGGCTAAGATTTTGCATCTGAGGATGAGGTTGGGATCCTCCCTTGGCTACTAATCAGCTGTGCGGCCCTGGCCAGGTGATCTGCCCCAGGCCCAGTGTCCTACTCTGCACATGGAGAAGGCATTACCCACCACAGCACTGCCGCCAGTGTGTAAGCTGATCTGTCTGAAGCATCTAGAACAGGGTCTGGGACTTGCTGGTGCTAAAAATGACAGCCATGATAATGATGATGATGATCTTAAGAAAGCTGTCAGAAGGCCGTCCAGGGAAGCCTGCTGCTATGGACCCAATGTCTATAAACCACCCAAATTCCTACTCTCCAGTGTGGCTGTATATGCAGATGGGGTCTTAATGGTAGTAAATGAGGGTAAGCGAGGTTATAAGGGTGGGGCCCTGGCCCAGTGGAGCTGGTGCCCTTGCAAAACAGGAAGAGATACCCCAAAGGTGTCTCTCTCTCCACCATATGAGAACACAGCAAGATGTCCACCTGTAAGCCAGGAAGATAGAGCCCACACCTGAAAATGACCTGGTTCGTGCTTTTGTCTTGAAGGTCTCCTTTCTAAAACTGTAAGAAAATACATGTGTCTTTTTTAAGCTACCCAGTCAGTGGTGTTTTGTTACAGCAGTCCAAGCTGACTAATACACCTGCCAGCTCACCAAACATGAGTAAATTGCTTTATCTCTTTAGGTCCCAGCTTCTTCTGAACACCAGGAGATGGATGACTCACAAAGCCTTGGAAGCTTGAACCTCCTACAGTTTTGTGATAACAGATGAAGGGCCTCCACCTCCTTTTCTTTCCTAAGCTGCCTGCATCACATTCTGTCCTTCCCAACAGGGAATCCCGCCACATTTGCCAATTAGTGCTCTAATCCTGTTTGTGTGTCTCCACTGCTCTGTGCCCTGAACCCCATTCATTAGAATGTCATTCATTAGGGATCAGAGATTCTGAGGACACATTGCCCAGCATCATTAGTACTAATTGAAGCCTGGATTCCTAACCTGCTGCAGAATGCTGGCCTTTTTCCGCCCAGTCTCAGGCATCACAGCTGACAAAAGGCCCTTTTTGGGTCCAGGCGCCACAGTTCACAAAAGGCCTCGGTCTATTGACATTAGCCAGCAGAGTGTGGGGCTGTCCATGAGGGGCCAGGGAGACAGCTGCATGGTGCATGCACCGCGGTTTAAATTACCTTTGCCTGTCTACACAAGGCTTCTGCATTCTTCATGGCGGATGTCGACAGTGCCCCTTTGCCCCCTGAAAATTACCTGGAAGTTGGGGTTTGGGTTCGGATAAGGTAGCCAGGCCGAGCGCGAGTTCTCTTGGTACTTGAAGGGCCCGGCGAAGGCCTGTGCGATGGCGCTCAGGTTGAAGATGCACACAGCTGAGGCCGCGATGCTGTTCCTGGGAGCCGAGGGAGAGAGAGGAGAAGGCAATCAGAGAGCTCAGCAGCACCTGCTGACCTCCCCTCTGGAGTAGGCAGCAGCTGTGACCCAGAACAGCTTCCAGAGGTCTCAAGGCCACAGTCTCTTAAACATCCCAAAAGGATGAAGTCAGAGTGTGAATGGGACTCCCCTGTGGAGGAACAAACATCTTGGTCTAGAAGCCAGGCTAGTTAGCATTTACCACACTCGTAATTCTGTCAGCCAGGATTAATTCACTCAGCTGCAACAGAGGCCAGAGGGATTCTGAAGAGCTACCTGCTTCACCTTTCAAATTCTGGAAGAAAAAGACTTTCTTCTCCAGCAGATGGCATCTTTCATCAGCCTCAAGCAGTTCCCTTCCTGACCTAGCTGGTCACTTTGCCCAGCAGCAGGGCAAGCTGTTGTGTGTGTGTGTGTCTGTGTGTGTGTATTTTAACCTAGATATTTGTCTTGTCATCCTTTAAAAAAAAAAATCAACTCAAAGTATTTTATGAAAAGTGACTGTCTGACTCTTCATATTTTCTTTTAATTTAAAATAGATTTTAAATTCAAAGGGTCAAAGAGAAAAATCTGACATAGCACTGACATATGAAATCCTGAAGTTGTAATTTAGAATTCAGGCTCTGAAAGTAAGTCATAAATGGGAGCCCTCAGAAGGTCAGTGCCCTCTGACTAAGTATGGAAACAGCAACATTATTTGGTTAAGTAAATTCACATTTTGAACTCAGTCTGGGTTCTTGAAGGGGAAGTGGAGATAAAAGGAGAAAGCTTACATATATTTTCTCTTGCTCTGAGACAATACTACATGCACTTCTCATCCATTTTTTTTTTCCTGCATCAAAGGAAAGGTCAAACAAACTCCAAAACTGAAATACCTACCTTCTATTTGTTTGATTTGATAAATACTGAATAGGAGCTAGGCACTATTCCAAGGACTTTACTAATTCCCATTCATTTAATCCTCATAAGGTGAAGGAAATTCACAGGTAAGGAAAACCAGGCACAGTGAGGACAAGACCCTTCCCCAGTGTCAGCCAGCTACTAAATGAGGAAATTGGACTTGAACCCCAGGCTGGCTCCAAATGTCAGGATTTCCAATCCTTTGCAATATCTCTGGGTGAAGTAGACAGGATCAGGATTCTACTTCAGCAGAGCAGACAGTAAACACATCCTTATGGAAAGGTAGGGCCTTGAGGATATTGAGCGCCTTCTGCATTTTCTCTAGAAGTCCAGCACCAAGGACAAGGCCCAGCATGATGCATACAGGACCCGGTGCTGGAAAGTAAAAGAGTGAACACCAGCTATGGGTTTGTTCAGTTTGCTATTTTTTTTTTTCTTCATTATCCCTAGAGAGAATGGGAGAAGTTAAAACACAAGGACAGGGAAGACACTGGCCTTTGAACACGTGAGTACACTTTAATAAGGAAAAGAAAACAAGTATGCTGGGGTAAGAATGGCTAGACACACGACATCCCATCCAGACGTGCCTTGGGCCAGGTGCAGAGGCAGGCAAAGCGAGGATATTATGAATAATAACAGTATCTCCTTGAGCCCCCTGCTAAGCACTTGATAGGGATCATCTAATTTCTCACACAGAACCTATAGATCCTGGGAAGACCCTGACTTACAGATCAGAAAACAGTAGCACAGAGAGGTTGCTTAGCCCAAGTCATAGGCTTCAGAGAAATGAAGCAGGATTTGTACCTGCTTTGCATGGAGCCCCAGAGTGCCAGGCGGCTTCCAGGTAAAGGAAGAACCTAATCTTCTTCCTGCTGGCATATGTTTCTCTGTTCACTACAACCACCAGGACTGAATGGGCTGACCTGGGCTCTGGTGTCACCCAGAGACTCCCCTGGATGTCCCAGTAGTTGCCAGTGTCAGCATCCTTTAATAGTGTTGTGGGAACACTTCCTCCTGTCCCCTGTGCCATCCCCTGGTGAGCACAATTGCTATAGTAGACCCCATGCCTGCCTCTCTATCCTTTCACTTGCTGTGCTCTGGGGGCAAAGGGTGAGCCTGTGTGACTCCAGTGTGCTCCTCCCTCTGCCCTGCCCCCTCTTCCTAGGATGGGATTGTCTACAGGAAGTAATTATTCACTCACTTCTACAGGGTCTTCAGACCTGTGGGCAGGCGAGGGCAGGCCAGGTCTAGATCATGACCTTGAGAATGAGTTGGCTTAAAGCTGGAATCAGTATGAACAAGCTCACTTGGATGACATACCTGTAGCCACCTGTTGCAACCTGGCTTCTATCAGCAATCAAGGTAAAAATTTAGAAGAGCAATAAAAAAACCTACCCCCCACAGGAACTTTACTATCTGTATATCCATATCTATACATAGTAATACTTTACTACAATCTCTACACTATAAACAACTATAATGGTGAGCACCATTTTTAGATATCTAGGAAAAAAGCCAAATCTTTAGAGACTCCACTGTAGCAGCACACCATTTCCTTCAGTCCAACCCATACTCAAGTGATTGAGAAAACTACACAGTCGTGCTAGGGACAGAAGGAGTCAGAACGGTTATCTTTTCCCTGTTACTCTAGAGCTGAGAAACCTTGATGAATGTACAGAGGCAAAGCAATATTCTAAGCCCTGAAGCTCAGCCCAGTATTAAACAGCTTTCTAATTCATAATATCTCTGATCCTCATTTTCTTTCCATTTGAAGCAAACGTTGTCTGAGACACGAAAAGGAGGTGGAAAATATTGTGACATTTGAAATGGGCATATTAGAAATGCATTCCCAAGACCTAACACAAATTAGTATTCCAAGGAGAAAGGGGAGAGGTGATGCTTCTATCTCTAAAAATACAGATTCTGTACATTGGGTGACTTCTGACATGATGGGAATTTGCAACACTAAACAAATAGTCCAGAATAGTCTGAAATTTATTTTTGCAACTATCTAAATTGACCATATACCATCTTGGAATGTTTCAGGCATGGTACTTTTATAACTTCTGAAATTGGTGTTTTGTTTTGTTTTGTTTTGCCCAGAGCCAGGGGAATGAGGAGCTAAGTAAACCAGACTCTCCTTGTGCATAAAACTGATGTCAACTGAGCAAATGCACACTTACCTTGTGCGACCTACATTAGTTTTTAAACAAGGTTTTGGAAAGAAAATCAACTTCAGAAACTGTAGATTGATTTTTTAAAAGAAACTTATCAAAGAGAAGAAATAACCTCTGGGTTGAAGACCAGATTTACGAAAACAAATATGGTCATGGGGAGTAAAGGGTATGTGTGAAGCCATCCAAACTAGCCTTACTTTTCTAACCTCATGTCAGAAAGAAGACTCTTCATGGGGGGTAAAAGCTGTTACTAAGCAAATATTAACACCCAAGTTAAGCAGTTGAGAGACCAGGAAGAGAAGGTTAATGAGGAAATAAGCTGCAGGTAAAGTGACGTTTTAGCAAGGCCACTCGTGGGCAGGCATCTGATGCCCAAGAGATGAAAAAGTAAATTAAAACACTTAGGAAGCAGAGAGGACATCCTAGGGTGACCAGCTGTCCTGGTTCACCCAGGAATAAGAGGTGTCCTTAGTTACAGGGCTGTCATCAGTGCTAAAACCAGGATAATCTCAGGCAATTCAGGACTTTTGGTCATCCTACCTCATTTATCAGCACTTCCAACCCAACTAGATTTGGATCCTTTACTTTGGATACAAATATTTGGCTTTTGCTTAAAGTGTTAAGTCACAAGACGAGAGATTTCAAATCAGAACCCATAGTGTAGGATCAGCAGCACCACAGCCAATGTGTAGGAAAAGTGATGCTCAGAGTCTCAATGTGATCCTTGGTTCCTGGGTTTGGCATGTGCTCCTGTTGAGTCTTACACAGCATATCAGCTAAGGATGGGAAATGACTTTGGGGACATGTGATAGTCCACTAGACTAAGAATGAAGGAGATCAGAAAACTTCATAGGCTTAAGCCAGCCCAAATATTGTTCATTCTAAAGTTAGGAGTATCTCCCTGTCCCACCCCCAAATAAAACATACTATAATTTTTATAAAAATATTTTAAAAGTATAATTGACATAAAATGCAGCTATGGAAAATGTGCCTTTCAAATATGAGCAAGGTTTAAGCAAGAATCATGTTATCTCAAAGATTTCAGATTCTCCAGACAACACTATTTTCATTATACACAAATGCATGACTTGCATATAGAAAAAAATATATGTATAATATGTACCAGTATTTCAAAAAGTGTCCAGAACACAATGGCAAATCAGGAAGGAGCAATTTATAGTAGAATAATTTAATGTCACTATATCCTAAAGATTGACACAAACTTTCTTGATTTGGAGTATTTTTCCTAATACCTAATACCAGTCTCACAAATCACGTATCTTTGTCTAAAGGTAGTTCATTGAAAAGTCCTTTTTTTTTTTTTTTTTTTGTCTGTTTAGCCCAGTAAAATAAGAAAGATTTTCTTTAAAGCAAATTTAAAACCTCAGAGGTCAAAGAACAAAAGACTTATTCAGAATGAGTGAGAGAGAGGGGAGAAAAATTATTTCAAGTTACATACACATTGGTGGTAAAGATGCCATAGATCAAATCCAGCTCAGGCAGGAAGAAAGTACTCTGCAATTCGTTGTAGTAAAATGGGACTTCCCCAGGACGGGAGCAGTTCAGGCGAGCCTTCATGAATGTGGTCCAGGTGTCTTCCAGCAGGAAGCGCCCACCAATATCATTCTTGCACACCCGGGCAGCTCTGGAGAACACTGTTTTCCCACAGTCATGCTCTACTGCATTTTCTCGGAAAAAGAAGTAGGTAAAATTTCCGATGTCATAAGATGACACAAAGTTTGGCTCTGGAAAAAACAGAAAAGAGGGAAAATATCTCAACATTCGTGTCATTCCCTTTTGGTCTTGCCTGCTCAGTACTTTATCCAAAGAGACATGGTTTTGTTTAGATAACACCTGGTTCCTATAGGGCAACTGGGAGGCCCTGTGAGCAGCTTCACGATCTACACTGTTGGGAAACTCAGTGTCATACACAGATTCTACATAATGGGAAGGCACTAGTATGAGTGCACACTCAAGTATCCTGAGCTAAATTAGGGCTCAAGTTAATGTGACGTTAATACCATCAAACATTGGCAGCAAATATTTGCAGTACATTTTAGAGCAATATGTATTACTTTATTTGCAAATTCTTACATAACCTTCAGAAAGAGAGGGAGAAAATAGGATTAAAAAGATGAAATGTGACTCAGAATATAGCAGTCTACAATCCTATTTGTGTGCAAGACAACAAAATTATTTGACTTAACTTATATACATTCCTGTGACTTTGACATAAGGTATGTGCTTTTACTAAGGACTTTAAAACTGTTTTCATTGCTGGGAACGAAAATAAAGACTAAAACTGCAAGGTGTTTCTGGAATTAGCTTTAGCAATTTCTGTTACTATGGTGACCATGGAACGGTGAAAAACAACTCTGATTTTCTGATTTCTGGGTTGCTTGGTAATACATTTAGAGGAGGGAAGAGTATTGGGATGGAGACACTGCTTTGTAGTTTTCTGGTCTCACAATTAGCTTTAAAATGGGGATAAAGAAATGAGAAAATTATGACAAAGCCTTTACTTAATCACCAAGCTCATTAGGACTTTAGGAAACATACATTATCAACTGAATTTTACATAAAGCATTTGAAGTTTTAGCTTCCTAACCTCCAGTTTGAAACCAGTGATAACAGAGATAGTACACGTTGAGATACACATGCTCCCTAATATTTGCTTTTAAAAATCTAATCACAAGGTTTTATTCTTCCCTATTTCTAAATGCTATTCATTCAATCAGCAAGTATCTTAATTTTATGGTGCAAACCAGGATAAATATAGCAGTAACCTTTGGTGTCCAAAATTAATGGAAAGATACAGACAACAAGTATATTCACAAAGGCACATTTTCAGGGACAATTAGTTTGTTGGGGCAATTCAATTGGCCTTGCACTTTTCCAGATACAATTGCATTGCAATAATAACATGCTACTGGCAGGACAACTAAAATATGTGTGGCTGCAAGATAAGCCATTAATGTTAAGAGTAAGACACATAAACGGAATCATCTAAGGTCTGAAATGCAGAAGTTGACTTCAGACATTGACAAAGGGTTGGCATTGACTACTCTGTTATTCTGTCCAGGAAAACTATTGTAAATTTTCAATCAATACCTATATTTGATATTTTCACAAAATGTTTTAATTTAATCCAACTTTACATTTTTAAAATGTAACAAATATTCTAAATGGTTTATGTATGATACTTTTCCCTTCAGTACAATACATTGTTAAGTCATTGAAGTATATCAAGTAATATACTGAGGTGATTTTAATTTATAAACTGTCAAACATATTCTTAAGTCACTATTGCTTTCACCCTAAATGACTATTAAAAAAAAAACTTGAATTGCATAACATTGTAAAAGATGGAGGTTAGATATCTTTACTATAATAGTACGCTTTAATATCCTGGAGAGATGCTCACAAAAACAGCAGATTACACATCTGTCATTTGTGTTTTGGGAACATAAAGAAAATACTGGGGGCGGGCGGGGGGCAGTTAAGTTTGTGTTCACTGTAAGTCTCCAAAAAAGAATTACTTGATAAAGCAGGCCCCAAAAGCAAAGATATGAAACAATTTCAAAACCATGTGTAAAGAAAATAATCACTGGCATGTCTAATTCTAAAGAAGAGGCTAAATTATTTTGGAATGGGTCCTGTACCCTGGCTAAACTAGAGTTTGGGAATTGTACTAAAACAAGCAAAAACAACAAAAACAGCAACAAGAAACCCTACCTAAAGTGGGGAAAACAAAGAGAGAAGGCGTAAGAGTCCAAAGGTGTCTAGCCTGGGACTTAGGTTACCAGCACACATACAGGAGGCTTGAGGCAGAGTCCACCAAGATTTATCAAATATACTCACTACTACCCACTTCTGCTATTAACTTGGGGACAAATGGCATGAAAACCACATAGTAAATAGCTCCAGTTTCTCAGAAGTCCTGAGCCAAAAAATAAGAAGATACAAAGGAAGAAAGATCTTTTATGGTTTCCAGCTGAAGGCTGAGTTTATAATAAAACAGCTAATATCTGTAGAATGTTAATTCTTGCGCCAAGATCTGTGCTTGGTGCTTTATATTCCCATTGAACTCACAAGAATCACAGAGCTAGGTGCTGTGCTATTCTTCCCATTTCATAGATGAGGACACTAAAGCCCAGAGATTTAATAACTTGTCTAAATTCACGTAACTAGCAATGGCAGAGGGGGATGGAAAGTCCTGAATCCATTAGACCAGGGGTCACCAACCCCCAGGACATGGACCAGTACCAGTCCACGGTCTGTTAGGAGCCAGGCCACACAGCAGGAGGTGAGCAGCAGGCAAATGAATGTTACCTCCTGAGCTCTGCCTCCTGTCAGATCAGTGACAGCATTAAATTCTCATAGGAGCGGGAACCCTGCTGTGAACTGTGTATGTGAGGGATCTAAGTTGTACACGTCTTATGGGAATCTAATGCCTAATGATCTGACGCAGAACAGTTTCATCCCTAAACCATCCCCTCTATCCACCCCCAGTTGATGGAAAACTTATCTTCCATGAAACTGGTTCCAAAAACTTGGTGCCAAAAAGTTTAGAGACCACTGCATTACACTATACTGAAAAAAAAAATAAACAGTGGTTGCAAAAACAAAACAATCAATTAAATGCTAGCAATATTCAACAGGATTTGACTTTCTGCTTTAGAAAAACAATGGTAAGCTCTTGGCTGGACAGTCATCTTTACACAGCGAGTGGTAAGCAGGTTTACCTAGGAACAGTCTGAGGGGGGTTTCAGAACCAACTAGAGAGGCAATAAATGATGAGATGAAACTTTAAACCACAGCTATCACGGATGTCAGGAATGACACAGAAAGAAGAAAAAGTGGGAGGAAGAAGAAACAATTTAAGGACTTATTAAACAAGAACATTGTTGGAAAGTGTTTGACCCAACTCCAGAGGGTGTTTCAAGGAGGGCCCACCACAGCCTCAGACAGCCAGTAAATGACTCTCGGGAGGTCATTCCATACCCTGTGTCTGTTCCAGCAAACCACATCCGCTTTTGCAGATAAGGACAAAACTGAGTAATGGTAGGCAGATTGATGCACAGTTTCCTCTTTCCACAGAGAGCCTCCACCATGTCTCCAAACTACCCTGAATCAATGTTATAAGATCACAATGTGCATTTTAGATAGAAATGTTCAAATGCAGGTTTTCCTTTTGGTTTGCAAAAACAAGAGAAGAATTTGTATTCCAAGTGTAGTGAGTGCTGTTTGCTAATTCACCATGCAGTGCAGGTCGTGCTGGTCAGGGAGTGAGACTGCATTTGGTAACACATCCTGTGGGCCTACACTGGTCCTTCAGGATGAGGGTGGACCCCTGACTGTGTGACCTGCCATTAACTAGGGAAACACAGTTTCTTGAAAAGTAGAGTCTCTTGAAATTCGGCGAGCATCCTGTTCCTTTTTCAAAGACAATAAAAAAGTGGGAATAATTGTAAAACAGACAGTCAAATAGCTCTTATATTTATTGATAGAAATTTGGAAGTAGGTGATGTTAGAGTCTTGCCAGGCAGGATGATAAGATGAATTTTGTTTTCCTTCCATTATTTAAGTTCTGTCTTTTCTCAAAATGCAATTCACCACAAACTAGTTTCTGTCACTCCTGAGTGAGCTGAACAAGTCAGAAGGAAAATCAGGCCTTTTCTTCTTGTGTACAATGGATAGGAGTGCATGAAAGAGAGATCTCAGGTGTGCTGCTGACTGCATCACAGGAAAAACAGGCGCGTCAGCCGCTATGTAAATACATGCATGGAGAAACTGTCTTTTCTAATGTTTGTAAAACAGACTGAGTTATGTATTACAGTGTTGTACAAAATATATCATGTTAATAAGAATTATTCTTCACGATATAAGAACTATTCTTCATGATATAAGAACTTTTATTTTGCATGTTTTCCTACCCAATAGTGACCATACAGATAGGACTAGGAGAAGTGACTCACCATATATGTAATTACAAGTGATGCGAAGAAAAGCATCAAAAATTTTGAGATTTTGACCACACAAAACCAAATACTGAGCATCCAAATGAAGCCTCCCATTCTATATTCTTTCTATTCCAATATCTAAAGCATCAATGTGGGGGTATACCATATTCAAATGGCTCGATCTGATCATTGATATAAAAATATTTGTCTACAATGAGAGTGAATATTAAAGGCACAAAGGAATCCCAACTCTACAAAAATCTTACTAGAATCAAAATCTATTATAAATTATTTTGCAGTCAAAAGTGGCCTTGTGACACACTTGCCAAAGTCAGGCTGAAAAAAGCCTGTACTCGATGCCTATGGCTCTGCCCTGGCTGGACCGTTGACATCTGATATTTTATGTTGTTGCATCTGACAATCAGACCTAGTTTGCAAAGCTGTAAACATTAAACGGGCTGATGCATAGTAGGATGCCAATAAATGGTGGCTATTATTATTTTGGCATAATGTACAGGCATTTTCCAGCCTGACTTTGGCAAGTATCACACAAAGTGGCTTTTGACTGCAAAATAATAGTCACCATTTACTTACTCTCAATGTCCCTTGCAATAATTTCTATTGAACAGAACTTCACATAATGATAATGATCAAGTATATATATATATACTTGATATATATATATAAAGCTTAAAGGTGATCAGAGTTTTAGGATCATAAATAAGCCATGCTGAATTTTGTTTGTTTGTTTGTTTTGAGACAGAGTTTCACTCTTGTTGCCCAGGCTGGAGTGCAATGGTGCGATCTCAGTTCACTGCAAACTCCGCCTCCTGGGTTCAAGAGATTCTCCTGCCTCAGCTTTCCGAGTAGCTGGCATTTCAGGTTTTTGCCACCACACCTGGCTAATTTTGTATTTTTAGTAGAGACAGGGTTTCTCCGTGTTGGTTAGACTGGTCTTGAACTCCCAACCTCAGGTGATTTGCCCACTTCAGCCTCCCAAAGTGCTGGGATTATAGGTGTGAGCCACGGCACCTGGCCTACCATGCTGAGTTTTTAAATAGCAAGCTATTTCACAAAAATAAGATGAGTTAATGGAAACAATATTCAGAGGTGACACACAGCCAGCAGTTTTCTGTTCCTAAGTTGTTAGTATCAGTCACTACAAAATGCCTTCCACAAGCATTGCCAGATTTTAGACCCTCTTTTTATTGGGTACACTGTTTCCATTGTCATAGTTCATGGAGATAAAACTGCTGTAGAAGCTTCCAGGGCAAATATATTTTTATCTAGGTATTCATTAAAATTAAAAGCTGATAACTTAAAATTAAATGAAATTAAACAGGTTAAAAGCTATTGGTAGGCTAAAGTTCTTTTCCTGAGGTTTCTACTAAAAGACAGATGATAATGATTGATAGATAGATAGATAGATTTCAATAGATGGATGCACACGTTTGTGTCTGTGTATATGTGTGTATCACATATGTGAGTATAGAGATATATGTATAGATGGCTCAATACCTCCACCTACTGGCTGTGTGAACTTAGTCACATTATTTACCAGTATATTTCCTTTGTTTTCTGTTTTTGAATAACAATAGCAACATCCAACATGGAGTATCATTGTGAGAATCAAAAGCACTTGGCTGGTAATTATCAAAATACAGATCTCTATTTATTGAAAATGACTCCATAAATTAATGTAAACACACGTGTGAGTAAATATCATCAGTATTTAATTAATAAGATAACTCATTGAGTATGCATTCTGTGTATCAAATTAAAGTCTACACTTATTCCATCAAGACTGAAATCAAACATGGTGGCAGAGCCAGCCAGAGTACTGTTCCAGGCACTTCCTCACTGCCCCAAGGGGCAGTCCTGGCCACTGGGTACTCCTTAGTAAACTGATAGACACAGCCCCTGTGCCCTCAAGAGCAGTGTGAGGAGACAAACAAGACAGATCAACAAGTGCTTACAGTGAGGACAAGGGTACGGAGGGCCAGGGCGGGCAGGAGAAACAGAGATCAGAAAGGAGAGAATAGGGAAAAGGCACGGGTGAGGCTGAGAAGGGGCCACTCAGACAAGGATGGGGGAAGAGAACATCCCTGCCAGAAGGAGCAGCCTGGGAGACGACCATAAGCATGGCAAGGAATGAAATGAAGCCACAGTCAGGATCAAAGGGATCAACAGGACAGGAGGTGGAAAGCCAGGCAAGGCCAGGAGCCCATAACAAGGAGTATGGATTTCAACTGCCATTGGAGAGACACCAAAGAGTTTTAAAGAAAAGCTTATCATTCCATTTCCTGGGTGTGTAGTGTGGGATGGGGTGGGGAGTTGGAGTCAAGCACATCCTTGGTAACTATCTACACAGCAATCGGGGCCTTGCATCCCCAGGTGTGTCACTCATTGAGCCCCTTGACAGAAAAAAAGTTATTGCTAAGATCCTTGCAGTAGGACTGGAAAGACAGTTTCAGCACATTTGATTCCTTCCTTCTTCCTGGGGAATATGACCCATTGAAAATGCATTACTTTCATGAATTTGCTGATTCAAATAGGAACCACTTGTACCATGGCGACACGGGCTGGTTTCCCCTAAATGAGAAGCACCACTTCTGTATACCACCCTACAAGACCAAAACTCACACCTACAATTCTCCATATCTTTGGGTCTATAGGAGTTTCATTAACTGGATATTTGTCTCAATGTTCTAGCTTAAAGTGACAGACTTTAGTGTCTACTCTGCTCTTATTCCATTCCAAGCACGTAGCCCTCTCTTATAAAAGTCTGCCAAATCACACATTCCTATTAGTGATACATAATTTCATGAATATTTGTGAAAACTGCCAAAACACAAAATTTCTATTTGCCATGTTCATTTTTTCTGATGCCATTTTAAATTTACAGATTCACTTCTTGGAAGAATGAATCATTTTATCTGCAAGATCAAATTCATACTTATGAGTTTTTTAATTGGAATGTTAAATTTAAAAATCTGGTAAATATTTTAACACCTAAAAATTATGTTAAAAGACTGAAAGGAAACCATGTAAGATTTTACTGAAAGAAGACATTGAGCTCCAACGTTATTCAGTTTTTATCATCCTTCTTCCCAATAAGCTACTGCAGAATAAGGAAATGTGCATGACGGCTCTGGCTTTGTCTCCTGAGTTGATCTGAGCTGGGGCAAACGGAGGACCAAGACACAGGGAGCCGACTTCCCAATATGTGGCAGTGAGTGAACAAATGTCAGAGGCCCTTGACTGGGGTCAATAAAAAGTTCAATAGAATAATATAGAGACAAATTTATAGAAACACATAAAACTGGGCATTTTAGAAACAAGATGACAAGATGATTTATGCTAGAAACTGGGATGCTTTTAAGAAGGAAAGGAGGCAACATGAGTCACCAGGCAAGGACATCAAGAGGGATTCAAGACCATCACTAGGAAACTGCCAGAATCTCTAGACAATGAACATTGAGCCATTTCCCAACTGTTTTATCTGTTCTAGTACATGTCTGCCTGAGATCTTCTCTACAGTGAGGCATCCCTTCTTGTAGTGGATTTATTTTTTATGACGTTTCCCTGACTCGTGTATATACAGTTCATGCAAGTATCCTCATAATGTGGTAGTAGGAGAAGGAAAGATTCATTCATCCCTTTTCTTTTGGAATGTGCACATTAAAATTCAAAGGTAGTAAAAGACCTTTGGCAAGTGTATTGACAAGTGTATTGGCAAGTGTAGAAGCTTCTTCACACGATTGGAGAGGACCTGTGGCTCCCCAGCTTTTAGGCCCTCTGTGCTTGATGTACAGGATGGAGCGATACGGTGTTTTCAGAGCACCATAAGAACTGACTCCTTATGTCACTTAACGACACTTTTGTACCCATAAAGATCTGCATTAAATTATCACACAGGCTCTTCTACTTTGGGTTTAATAACCCCAGTTTATTGCATCATGTATGCAAGTCTATAACAATCAAGAAAAGGCTCTCAACTTTTTCCAGAGTCCACATACCCCTCTTCCATGGCAGCTCATGCATGAAAATGTGGGCACTGGGAGAGAGAGATGGAGGCTATTTGTAACACTGGTATTTCCTAAAATGCCAACTAAACAAAAGGAAGGTCAGCAGCTTGTAAAGAAGGAAGGAGGCAAGCTCTGGAGTGGATCTGTTTTCAAGCTCTAGCTCAGGTATGCATCAGGTATGGCCTGTGTTCAGGGGGCAAGTCCCTCTGAGCCCCACGGTGCTCATCTGTAGGAGGAGGATAATGCAATCTCCCTTAAGAGATTGTAAGAAGGATGGCAGATGACATGGGTTTGGAGCCTCCCATCTACCTGGCATATTATAAATAGCCATTGTGACTCTTCCTTGTGGGTGGTGTAATAACTACAAGTAACAGATACTCTAATAAGTGTATGGACAGGCAGGCGATATGCATGGAGGTCATTGATTTAAAATGATTTCTGACCTACAAAGATAATAGGATTAGATTCACAGCACGATGTCCGAACTGCAGCCATCCCACAAGGCATAGGCAATTGGCAATGCCGGCTGACAGGCTCGATCAGGCCTGAATATTAGAAGAGGGCATCTCATTGTGCTATGTCACATGTCACACAACTTTGCTCAATATACTTTCCATCCATGTTGTCTCATCCTCACCCTAGCAAGTTTAAACTTGAATGAGATATCAGCCTTGCACTTGTAATGCTGAAAAGAACTTATTTTTCACAAGAGCATTCTTTTTAAGCATCTCCCCAGGTGCTTATTTGGAAAAAAAAAAAAAAAAAAAAGGAAACCAACACTAGGCTGCTGACTATGCAGTCTTGATTCTATTCTGGCTTTACAGAGCTTCTTCTTTTTCTTTACAGGTACTTGCATTTTGGTACCCATATTCACTTCATTCCCCCATTTGTCTTTGTTTTGCTTGTTCTCTGACCTCTACTTCCATTTTTGAATTTCCAGCTGTAGTGAATCTTGTCAGTTGAGAGAGCACCTCTTACAGACCAGTCACAGCTCCAGGTACTATGCTGTGTGTATCCTACCAAACAGGCTCTCACTGTCTCCAGGGTGGAGCTCAACAAAGTCACACCAGCCTGGCTGTGCTCAGGCTGTTTGGAGTCAGCACCTGGTCCCAAGGAGAAGCATTGAGCTCCCCAAAGCACCTCTCTTCAGGACAAGCAGAAACAATTTCTCCTTGACTTAAGTAAGCATGGAGGAGATTTTCATCCTCCAAGTAAATTATCATTAATCATTAGAAGGTTAATAATTGCATTTTAAAGACCTCAAGAGTCTACTTAATGCTTGAGTAACACCATCAATGTATTTCAGACCAACAGAATTTAACATTGTTGCCAAAAGAATTTTCTCAACTAGAATTATAATAGCTCATAAAAAATGATACCGTTGAAAAGAGAATGCTTGTGGATTTCAAGTGAGTTCACCTCCACATGAAATCCTGGCCGAAACCTCAGAGACTGCAGGACACTGTGGAGTTCCCTGGGAGAACCCAGTGGGACAAGTGCACATTTCCACCAGAGAAGGAAAGCCAGCAGGTCTCTGAGTATTAATAAGTCTACGTGGCTTAGATGTTCATGCTGAGTTATTAAGGCTCATTTAGGAGTTAGTTTTTCCAAGTTCCTACTGAAGATTTTCCTCTGTGTGCAAGCACATAGTTCCTTCAGAACTCACAAACTCAATTTGCACAATATTAATTTGGAAATGTATTTTCACATTTTCATGGGTTTATTGTTTCCCCAACTTGACTGCCAGTTTCTTGAAGGCAAGTTTTATTGCTTCTCTATTTCAAGCATCGACCATTAAACATTTATTATCCTGCCTTACAGTAATCATTTCATACAGTTATTAACGATTAATATTTTAATGCATTAAAGCTGTTAAGGTATTTCTCTAAACACATAAATTTGTTTTAAGAGCAACTTTGGCACAGGGGAAAATATGACTTTGAAATATATTCATTACCAAACACATAACTTAATGTTCCAGATTCATCCAGAATGTTATCCAATTGATTGTACTGCCTTTGAAAAATGACAATAAATAATGGCTGAAAACAGGGGTCCAAGTGAGATGGGGGCTCAAAGGGAAGATGTTATAAATTTTTGGACCTGGTTCAATTTCAAATATGCATATCTGTGTTTTTGTTGCTGTTTAATTCTAATGTATAATTAGTAGAACATTCTCCCATGTTTAACATTATTCATATTTCTGCTATTTGTGAAGTGTGCTAATCTCTTACGCATTCAACAAATACGGATTAATCCTGATCTATATTTCAGACACTGAATAAGATGCTAGCACACAAAGAGGCTTCCACAGAGCCCCTGCCCTTAAGGAACTCATAAAATAGTGGCGGTAACAAAGAAGTCAACTATCTACCCATTGTCTTCGTCCATTCCAGCTGCTGTAACAAAAATACCATAAACTGGGCCGCCTATAAACAACAAACATTTCTTTCTCACAGTTCCGGAGGCTGGGAAGTCTATGATCAAGGCACCAGCAGACGTAGTGTCTCGCAAGGGTTTGCTTTCTGGTTCCTAGCCGGCACCTTCTCACTGTGTCCTCACAAGGTGGGAGGAACGAGGGAGCTCTCTGGGGTCTTGTTTATGCGGGCACCAATCCCATTCATGAGGACTCCACCTTTATGACCCAATCAGCTCTCAAATGCCTCACCTTCTAATACGATCACCTTGTAGGTTTGATTTCAGCCTACTACTTTTGGAAAGACATAAACGTTCCGACCATAGCACCATTTAACTCATTAATTAGAAAAATAGCCATTGAGTGCTTACTTTAATGCCAGCACTGTTGTAAGCATGTGGGACCCAGGAGTAAGAGAAAGACATAAGCCCTGGTCATTGGGAACCTTCACTGTAGTGGCGGGAGGAGACAACATTATAGCTGAGTCTAAAGCCGAACATGGTAAGAAGAGCCAAGAGGGCTAGATAGGAGGGAGCTGTGATCTGAAATAAGGTGGTGAGGCGTGGGTTCCATTAAGAAGATGGCATTTGAGCAAAGACTCAAAAAAGATGGGAGAGTTGACCAGATGGGTTTTCTGGGGGAAGAGCTTTCCAGGCAGAACAGGGGCCAGCAAACTGTAGCCCATGGGCCAAATCCTACCTGCTGTCCATTTTGTGAATAAAGTTTTATTAGCACCCAGTCACACTCATGCATCCATAGACTGTGAAGACTTTCATACTATGATGGCAAGATGAAAAGATGCAACAGTGGCCATGTGGACTGCAAAGTCTAAAATATTTATTCACTGGCCCTTTATAGAAAAGTTTGCTGAGCCCTGAAAGGCAAGGAAGAACCAGAGGCACTGTGTGGCATTTCAGAGGCTAAAGCCAAGAGAGCACATAGATGAGAACGGGAAGGGAACAGGAGGGCCATGGCAGCACTCTGGCTTTCTCTGCAGGTAAAATGGGGGCTCTCATAAGGTTAGGGCAAGAGACTAACCAAGAGCTCTGGTAGTATGGGAGAAAGTGCAGTCTTGAACAGTGTGAGAAAGGGATGGAACAGATCCACCAGAGACTGGGGAAAATGGAAATTTAAACTAACCTAACTAGGAGCCAGAATTAGCCAGGAGGCAAAAATCAAGGGAAGTGAGGACAAAATAATCACAAACTGCAAAGCAACATGGTAAGGAAGGCAGAATGCTCCCAGGAAACTGCACATGGCTCCTGAAAGGACACTAAGCATGCATGCGGGAAAAATAGCAGGAGCCAGGGCTGTAAAAACAGGCAGAGCCAGATCATAGCAGCCAGGCAAGAGGAAACAAGAGGAAATAGGCAGAACCCACAAAGGCTTCCAGAGCTCAGGCCAGGCCTGCTGGCCCTCTCCAACCCAGCTTGTGCTGACTACTGACAGCACCTCCCACCATCTGGGAGCCCCTGCACAGGTGCAGAGGATCGGGGGCAGGGAGTGTGTATTCATCAGTATATAAAGAATAATGCTGGAAGTGTCATAAGAATTTGTACCTGGAACTGCAATATAAAATCCAAGGGACTTAGCTTGCTAAAGGCAGATTTTTAGAACCATACCAGATATTTCTGATGGGTTTCTGCAAGATGTGGTGGAAAGGTTAGAAGTCTGGTAGGTCCTTACTCAGGGATCTCTGTACCATGGCCAGATGTCACCATGGAAAAGCCAGTACCATCATTTGCCTGAAGATTAGTTCTGGAACTCTGGCTCCTGGGGTTGCAAAAGGCCATAGCCTGTCATGTTCTGCCCACATGTTCTGATGATGCATGCTTCGTGCCTCTGTGCTCATCTTAGGCTCGATTATGAGAGCACTCATTTCTGCCATCCTTCCCTGTAGTCTTTTGAGATAGTAATTCAGATGTAGAATAAGCAACACAAGATCGAGCTCACTGTTGAGCTCAAGCATCAGCAATGCTTAAGAGTTTTAGCGTTGTTCAATTCAACAATGAATCTTGACTTGCTGGGTCTTGCATTCTTGAGTTTTACAGAGGAGAGAAGCACCCCTTCCCCAGAGACATAGGGACAGGGAGGGATGCAAAGCAGCAGTTTAAGTGAGTGCATTGTCCACAGCGGTACTCTAGAGAGAGGAAGAAAGAATCACAAGTAAAACAGCCCTCTGCCTGGGGCAAAGCAGACAGGAGATTGCCATCCCTACCTGAGGACTTATGATTCTCGTGGGAAACAAGAAGACAACCCCATCTGCTAACAATGGGAATGATATGGCTGAGATGGGAAGCCTGAAAAGTAAACGGGTTTACTAGCAGTAGAAAAAAGCATTAAGATTGTCATCAGAAAATAAGATGTTGTGACTTCAGACTTCAACAGTTGAGCACTTCTTCCTTTGGACAGTGTTATAGTTTAACTGTACCCATCCCCCAACCAAGAAATATGTTGACGTCCCAACCCCCAATTTTCATGAATGTGACCTTATCTGGAAACATGGTCTCTGCAGATGTAATAAACTTCAGATATTCCAACATGACTGGTATCCTTATAAGGAAAGGAGAATTTAGACAGAGGCACAGGAAGACAGCCATGTGAAGATGGAGGCAGCCATAGGAGTGAAACCATCATAAGCCAAGGAGTGTCTGGGGCTACCAGAGCTAGAGGACATAACCATGGTTCTCCCCTCAAGGATTTGCAGAATGCATGGCCACGCTGGCACCTTGATTTTGGACCTTTGGCCTTTAGCACTTTAAGACAATACATTTCTGGTAGTTTCTGATGGTTATTTTTATTTCTGTGGGGTCAGTGGTAACATTTTCTTCTTCATTTCTAATTATGTTTATTTGGATCTTCTCTCTTTTCTTCTTTATTAGTGTAGCTAGTAGCCTATCTTATTAATTTTTTTTCAGAAAACCAACTCCAGGATTCACTAATCTTTTGAATGAGTTTTCATGTCTTGATTTCCTTCAGTTCAGCTCTGATTTTGATTATTGTCCAGATGAACACTGTGGGGCTCAGAGAGATTTGCCCTTTAAACACAGGCCATATATGATGCATACCTGAGCTAGGACTTTGGGCTTGATTAGGTCCTGTTTCTTCTAGCTTTGGGGTTGATTTGTTCCTGTTTCTCTAATTCTTTCCTTTGTGATGTTAGCCTATTAATTTGAGATCTAACTTTTTGATGTGAACATTTAGTGCTATGAATTGCCCTCTTAACACTCCCTTAGCTGTGTCCCAGAAATTCTGGTATGTTGTATCTTTGCTCTCATTAGTTTCAATGAACTTCTTGATTTCTGCCGTAATTTCATTGTTTACACAAAAGTCACCCAGGAGCATGTCATTCGATTTCCATGTAGTTACATGGTTTTTGGAGTGATTTTCTTAGTCTTGACTTTTATTTCTATTGCACTGTGACATGAAAGTGTGCTTGGTATGATTTTGGTTCTTTTGTAGCTTCTGATGATTGTTTTATGTCTAATTACGTGGTCAATTGTAAAGTATGTAGCATGTGACAATGAGAAGAATGTATGTCCTGTAGTTTTTTGGTGGAGAGTTCTGTAAATATGTATCAGATTCATTTGGTTCAATCTTGAATTCAGGTCCTGAATATCTTTGTTAATTTTGTGCCTTGACGATCTGTCTAATATTATCAGTAGAGTGTTAAAGTCTCACATTACTATTATGTGAGTCTAAGACTAATTGAAGTTCTCTAAAAACTCTGAAAACGTATGAATCTGGGTGCTTCTGTGTTGGGTGCATATATATTTAGGATAGTTAAGTCTTCTTGTTGAACTGAATCCTTTACCCTTCTTTGCCTTTTTGATCTTTGTTGGTTTGAAGTCAGTTTTGTCTGAAATTAAAATGGCAAAACCTGCTTCTTTCTCTTTTCCATTTGCTTGGTAGATTTCTTTTCTAACCCTTTATTTTGAGCCTATGGGTGTCATTTCATGTGAGACAGGTCTCTTGAAGGCAGCATACTATCGTGTCTTCCCTCTTTATCCACCTTGCCACTCTGTGCCTTTTAAGTGGAGCATTTAACCTGTTCACATACAAGATTAGTATTGATATGCATGGATTTGATCCTGTCATTATGTTGTTAGCTGGTTATGATGTTGGCTTGCTTGTGTGGTTGCTTTATGGTGACACTGGTCTGTGTGTTTAAGGGTGGTTTTGTATTAGCTGGTAGCAGTCTTTCCTTTCTATATTTAGTGCTCCTTTCAAGATCTCTTGCAAGGCAGGTTTGGTGGTAACAAACTCACTAAACATTTGCTTTATCTGAAGAGAATCTTATTTCTTCTTCACTTGGGAACCTTAGTCTAGCTGGATATGAATTTTTTGGTTGAATACTTTTTTTTTAAATTTAAGAATGCTGAATATAGGCCCCCAATCTCTTCTGGCTTGTAGGGTTTCAGCTGAGAGGTCCACTGTTAGCCTGATGGGATTCCCTTTGTAGATAACCTGCCTTTTCTCTCCAGCTGCCTTTAACATTCTTTCTTTCATTTTGACCATGGGAAATCTGATGACTGTGTGTCTTGGGGATGATCTCCCTGTGTAGAATCTTGCAGGCATTCTCTGTATTTCCTAAATTTGACTGTTGGCCTCTCTAGCAAAATTGGGGAAGTTTTCATGGATGATATTTGAAATATGTTTTCCAATCTGTTTGCTTTCTTCCCCTCCCTTTCAGGGATGCCAAGGATTCATAGATTTGGCTTCTTTACATAATCGCATCCTTCTCAGAGGTTTTGTTCATTCCTTTTATTCTTTTTTCTTTGACTGTCTTATTTCAGAGAACCAGTCTTCAAGCTCTGATATTCTTTCCTCAGCTTGGTTTATTCTGCTGTTAATACTTGTGATTGTATTGTAAAATTCTTGTATTGGGTTATTCAGCTCTGTCAGAACTCTGAAGTTCTTTTTTTATATCGGCTATTCCTTCCTTCAGCTTCTGTATCACTTTATTGTGATTCTTATTTTCCTTGGATTGCGTTTTGCTGTACTTCTAAATCTGACTTCATTCCTATCTATATTCTCACTTATAAATGAGAGCTAAATAAGGAGAACTTATAACACAAAGAAGAAAACAACAGACACTGGGGTCTACTTGAGGGTGGAGGGTGGGAGGAGGGAGAAGAGAAGAAAATATAACTATTGGGTACTGGACTTAACTCCTGCGTAGTAAAATAATCTGTACAACAAACCCCCATGACATGAGTTTTCCTTTGTAACAAACCTTCACATATCCCCCGAACCTAAAAGTTAAAAATTAAGTATTTTTTTAAAGAAAGAATAAATTTCTATTGCTTTGAACTACCCTGTTTGCAGTACTTTGCTTTGGCAACCTAGGAAACAAGCACAGGCACTGTTCAAAATGTCACTGAAGATATGGCTTGATGAAACAGAATTCACTGGTGGCTGTCTGCTGGCTGGCTCGAAGTTTGGGCCGAAGGGTGCCCAGTATATGTGCATGCAGTAAAAGTTAGTGACAGTTCTACTGGGTGTTTCATCAGTTTGCCCAATATATGTTAACTAGTACAATTATGCAAAGGGACTACCTAAATGCATAAGTAAATTGTACCATACACAATTTAATCATAGTTCATCTGAATGCAAAAATTTTGCTGACTCAGGTTAGCCGGTACTATACTCTCCCAACTTCTCCTGCTGAGACAATTTTCTTTCCTCAACACAAAAAGGTTGCAAAAACTGAAAAGCATGCAAAACAAAGAAGGGAGTTTTGTTCATTATTATATGTAAGCAGCTGCTAGCTGAGTGGTGGTCTTCTAGAGGATTCAAGTCCTGCTAAAGTTCTGGAAGTCCCAAGACTAGATGGTGATGGATATATCTTGAATGTGCCAGTAAAGAGGAGGAAACAGAAGGTTGGAAGGTGTCAGTAATTCAGGAACCACAGGCCCAAATAATCACTGATTTATTCAGTCAACAAACATGTATTAACTCCCTACTACATCTCAGATATTGCATTGGACTTTGGGGAGTTCACAATAGCTCCCCTTATTTGTGGAGTACTATGTGCTGACACTAATACTCATCATCTTTGTTGTCTCACTTTATTCTCACAATGTCCAGGTCAGGTAGTTAGCCATCTGCAATATGCAGGTGAGGAAGCCAAGAACTGGTAAGACAAATTTATGCCCCAAGGGCCAAGCCTCCGATCTGTCTGACGCCAAAGTCTCTACTCTGTACCTTAGAGCTTCACGCCACATATTACTGGCTACTCTTTGGAGAGTGGATCAGAGAGGGGTTAGTGTAGCATTTCAGATGAGGAAGCCTTGAACAAGCACAGAAGTGGAGGAATGAGACGAAAGACTCAGGTCTGGAAGCCACTCTGAAAGTGGTCTCTGTAGGACCTGGGGTTGAGTGGGTCTGGAAAGAGAGGGAAGGAGTCAGCTGAGATTTGCAGGTGTCTGGCTCAGATGAGAGGTGAATCATGGAACCTGCTCTGGGCTGAGTTGTGCCTCCCAAAACTTATGTCAAGGTCCCAGCCCCCAGTACTCCAGAATGTTACTATGCTCAAAAACGGGGTCTTTAAGTGGTTAATGAGGTTAAAATGAGGTCATTGGAGTGTGCTTTAATCCAATATGACTGCTGTCCTTATAGGAATAGGAAATTAGGGGCTGGGCACAGTGGCTCATACCTGTAATCCCAGCACTTTGGGAGACCGACAGGCAGATCACTAGGTCAGGAGATCAAGACCATCCTGGCTAACATGTCGAAACCCTGTCTCCACTAAAAATACAAAAAATTAGCTGGGTGTGGTGGCAGAAGCCTGTAGTCCCAGCTACTTGGGAGGCTGATGCAGGAGAATGGTGTGAACCCAGGAGGCGGAGCTTGCAGTGAGCTGATATTGGACCACTGTACTCTAGCCTGGGTGACAGAGGGAGACTCTGTCTCAAAAAAAAAAAAAAAAAAAAAAAAAAGAATAGGAAATTAGGAAACAGGCATGGACAGAGGGAAGACCACGTTTAGAAGACACAGGGAAAAGATGACATCTACAAGACAAGGAGAGAGGCCTCAGGAGACAACAACCCTGCCAACAGCTTCTTCTTGGACTTTCAGCCTCCAGAACTTTGAGCAAATAAATGTCTGCTGTTTAAGCACCCAGGCTGTGATACTTTGTCATGGCATCCCTAGAAAACTAATATGGGGCCCACACCCAAGATTGAAAAACAAAGAAATGAATGAAAATGGAGTAGGCTGAGCTGAAAGTACTGCAAGGAGCATTCAGCTGGAAGTGAACATCGCATCTGTGGACTAAGTCGGAGCTGAGACCAGATCTGTGAATGGTCCTCAGTAGGCGGGTATGGTGTGAGGCAGGGGAGTTAAAATTTTAGAACAGAAAAAAAAGTGTAATATGTATACACCATGGACTACTACTCAGCTATAAAAAGGAACAAAATAATGTATTTTGCATCAACTTGGAAGGAGCTGGAGATCATTATTCTGAGTGGAGTAATTCAAGAATGGAAAACCAAATATCGTATGTTCTTACTTGTAAGTGGGAGCTAAGCTATGAGGATGCAAAGGCATAATAATGATATAGTGGTCTTTCGGGACTTGTGGGGAAGGTTGGCAGTGGAGTGGGGGATAAAAGACTATATACGGGGTACAGTGTACACTGCTCGGGTGAAGGGTGCACTAAAATCTCAGAAATTACTACTAAATAACTTATCCATGTAACCAAAAACCACCTGTACCCCAAAAACTATTAAAATAGAAAACTAACAAAAAACAACAACAAAAAACTTCGGAATAGATGGGAATCCAAGAGGAGCATGTGGAATGAGAAGAGTAGGCAGAAGGAAGGGATTGAGGACAGAATTCTCAGCGATAAACAAAGCTTAAAGACCAGCTGAAGGAAAATTGTCAAGGACAGGACAGGCACTCAAGCCACAGGGTGCACCAGCTACGTATGGTGCGGCACAAACATTCTGTAAAAGAAACTTCGAGGCAACAATGTCATCCTTCCAATAAGATAGTTAAGGTAATGGCTGGAAATTGGTCCTCAAATAATGTAACTAGACACTGTGGGACTGGGGAGAACCACCGCAGCACCACATGGTGGGATGCAGAGGGCAGAGAAGATGTGAATTGCCTGAAGCTGAGGGCTTAAGAATGCTGTCCTCGATAAGGCCAGCCAATAATGGAGGGCAAGTGATGGGGCAGGGACTTACCCTCCATTCCTCCTGTTTCTGCTGAGAGAAAATTTCCACTGCATGGCCACCAAAGCAGGAAGTCCTACCCTTTTACCACCCCGTTGTAGCCTCCTTCTGGAAGAAGTCCAGCTCTCAAATTTGATTTTGCTGACTTGGTTGAAAGCTCAAGGGAAAAATCTGAAAGGGTCATTTAAGGGGTCCTTAAAATCACCACGTGAAATTGGAGCACTCTTGGACACGGCAGAACTCAGGGTGTTTGGTTTTAGCTTGTTGGGTTTTCTTTGTTTTTGTCTTATTTAAGAGAAAAGACATCTGATCATTTTTCTGAAATCATGAGTCATCATTAGAAAGGAAGAAATATGAGGTTATGGTGAAAAGAAAGATAATGGATAAGGCGGCAATATTTTCCAAAAAATGAAAATTACTCCAGAACACAGCAGAAAGAATCAGCTACAGAACCCGAGTGACAAGAAAAGGTAAGTTTGAGGACTTACTGGGAAAAATCCTTTAGAACCTAACGTTTCTCTATAATGTAGGAGGAAAGATAAACCCACTGAGAATCCCTGGGAGAGGCTGGGAGAGGACTGGAGTAGGGGTAGTTGCAAGGGGAGAGGACAGGAACTGGGGTGCTTAGACCTTTAGGGAGCTGCTCTGAGGGCCTCACTGAGGACAGAGGCTCTACCTTTTCTGCTGCCCTTTCCACCACAGGGTGATTCTCTCTAGCACCCCAGTGTTTAAGAGACACAGAAGCCAAGGGGTGGGCCCCTCTGGGGCTGGATTTGGTGGGAGTCAATGCAGGCGGGCAGGAGGGTAAGGAGAAGTAAAGGAGGAAGACCTGAGACAAGGGGGTCTGGCAAAGAACAGATGGATGCAAAGCATGTGTCCTAGTTAGGCCAGGGAGGATAAATGTCCCTGTGTTCAGACTCAGCAGGAGATGGAAGCAGAACCTAGTGTGGTTAGAGGCCAGAATCCATCCTGGATGGAGGGTCAATCAGAGAAGCAAATCAGGGCCAACCGGAAGTGGAAATTGTATCTCAGGGTTGAGCAGTGGCAGAAAGTGCCCTAACAAAACACAGGAGAGATATGAAGACAGCACTTCTATGCAATCAGTCAGGGTCCTCAGGCAGGGCTCTTGGTTTTCTACCCTAGGAGAGAGGGTCTTCCCAATGCAGGCCAGGGAAGGACAGTGCGGGAGGGTGGTGGAAATGCTGCTTTCCTGAGAAATGCAGGCTATTCATTGTCATGCAAATTGTGCTGCTCTTATGGCCTGAGTGGTAGAGCCAGCACATTTACCTCTGAATTACTTTCAGTGTCTGCGGTTATCAGATCTTAGAAATGAACAGCAGAATGTTTTAGGAATCCGAAACACTAATTTCTTTGTAAATCAAGTGACAGTGTTTTGCCTACCACGACTGTGATCAACACTGTCTCAGTTCTTCCATTGCCTGAATGGCAACACATGACTCTCCAATGGAAAAGGAGAATTTACAGATGCTGACAACCAGGGATTTGACAGATACTGAGCACCTGATCAGCTGGTGGTCACTCAGTCACATGTAAGAAGGCGGCTAGTGTTTATAACTCATGCTATGATCTGAATTGTTTTTCCAGGATATTCTTCAAGTGTCACTTTGGGAAAAGAGAGGGTACTCCCAATTGCTTTTTACTTTGCTTCTGGCAAATTCTAATTACAAAGCCTTTATTGGGATAGGGATTCTTGATTTTTAAGTGGAAACTTCTCGGCCAGTCAGAATCAACAAACAAATGGAAAGAAGAACTTGAAGCTGCACAGATGAAAGTTTCGGGGCCAAAAGGGGATCATCCATATAGAATCAACTGATTCTGTTGAAGCCAGTTCAACAGAAATGATGTTAATGAGAGAATCTAGTTAGTGCTTCAGTTTGGGAAAACAATTCATGTTTTCCTTTGGAAGCAATTCGGTTTAATTGAGAAAGTTAATAATGAGGACATCCTTTTTTTTCTACAGGACAGTCTTTTAAAGGCAAACTCTGATGGTTAGGTTGACTGTATTATTTGGCAAAATCTTTGCATTGAATATATGTACATGTATTCATGGTTCTGCATATGTGATGAGTCTAAAGCAGTGGTTCTCAACTAGAGTTAATTCCCCCCTCCCAGTGAGTACTGAAAAATTGCTGAAAACATTTTTTGTTGTTACAAGTGGGCAGAGGAGGATGCTACTGGCCTATAATGAGTATAGGTTGAAAATGCCAAGGACAAGACCGCCCATCCCACAGCTAAGAACAATTTGGCCCAAAACATCACTAGTGCTGAGGTTGAGAAACTCTGGTCGGCCAGGCGCGGTGGCTCAAGCCTGTAATCCCAGCACTTTGGGAGGCCGAGATGGGCGGATCACGAGGTCAGGAGTTTGAGACCATCCTGGCTAACACGGTGAAACCCCGTCTCTACTGAAAAATACAAAAAAAAAGCTAGCCGGGCGAGGTGGCGGGCGCCTGTAGTCCCAGCTACTCGGGAGGCTGAGGCAGGAGAATGGCGTAAACCCGGGAGGCGGAGCTTGCAGTGAGCTGAGATCCGGCCACTGCACTCCAGCCTGGGCGACAGAGCAAGACTCCGTCTCAAAAAAAAAAAAAAGAAAAAGAGAAACTCTGGTCTACATAATTAGCCGGTATGTGGCAAAAGTCTACTCACTCTCAAGATTTCACCTTTGTACAAATTATCAAATAAATGCTTGGGGCAATGGATTATGCATAGTACATATACATCGCCTTTGTAGGTGAATGTGTATGTGTGTGTGTGTGACCACACTCACACAGGAATGCACAGATATAGAGAGGGATGCATTTCAGCTGATACACATCAGGACTTTGTACACAGTGAACCTCAATTTGGATGGTTATCACCATCTTCTGATTGCTTAGTGAGCAAGTGACCAAGTTCTGGCCCAGAACTGAAAGAAGCCTTCTAAGGGTTTCTGGTTTCTTTAAAAAGAGATATACAGATGAAAAGCGGACAGGGATGTAGCTCTTCTTTGAGTGGACATTGCCACATGTGGATGCAATACCTGAAATGGCAGCAACAATTTTGCAACCACAAGCAGAGATGGCCTGAGGGCCCATCTGCCAGACTGTGGATGGCAGAGACTGCAGTGAATACTTGCCTCCTTATTAACTCCTGAGCCACTAAATGAATAAACCCTGATGATGCCTCCTACTAACTTCTAAGTATGTGAGTTGATACATTTCTTACATTTTTAATTGCCAAACTTTTTGGAGTTACCTATAGACAAACAAATTCTTTTATACAGGGGCTGAAAATTACATGCCATGTTAGTAATTTCCATTTCTAGACACATAAAAAGGAAGTTAAGAAGTAATGCACAGAACTCTACACATATCTATGACAAGCTGTCAACTTTTGTAGACATTAAACAACAATATAGAAAAAAAAACTCAGCTAGCTTCTATAAGTGGTCATATCAACATTAGCCATATTATCATGGTCTGGGGGGTTGGAAGTTACACTTCTCTTCCAAATACTAAATACCCATATGATGTCCTTTTTATCATTAGTCCTGAACAAGCTACACTTTGATTTCTTTAGAAGATGAAGAATTCATTTTTATTTAGAGTGTTGTTGTTTGCTTTTGAGCACCAAATCACCAGGAATCAAAAACAAATGAGGTGGGAAAGAAGGAGTGACGGAAGGCTTACCATTGAGCCATTTGGAGTTGTACTGTGCTGTGCGGAGAGGAGGTAAAATGCCCAGGCTTCGGTAAATGGCAGGATCACGTCCTGGAAAATCCATGGCTGTAGCAGCATAGAGCTCCCCACCAGCTGTGAGGAGCGCTGTGGAATTGTGCTGGGGACTGTAGGGACAGCGGGCCATGCCACTGATCTGATCGTGGATCTCAGTCAGGTTGCTCAACTGTGGGGGAAGATGAGGTGAAAAGCAGTTATCTCTGCACAAGCCCCTTTAGTGATGCTTATGGATCACATCCACCATAATCACAGTGATGCTTGTGTAACAGCCTCTCTGGGGCTCATGGGGAGAGATGACCCACTTTTACACTCCAGCTGATGAAAACAGCCTGCTCCACTCACGGTAAGAGAGTCCCTCAATCAGTCTCTTTCTCATCACTTTAGTTTACTGAACCTCATACCACTGAATACTCACAAAATAAGATATAAGATCATTGTATATATGCCTTTGATTTATAATGCACAAGTATTGCATACTTTTCCACTTTAATTTAAAAACCAGTGTCAATATTTACAGAAATAGGATCACAATAAAGAATTACGTATAATTGCCTGGGCGCAGTGCCTCACGCCTATAATCCCAGCACTTTGGGAGGCTGAGGAGGGCAGATCACGAGGTCAGGAAATCGAGACCATTCTGGTTAACACAGTGAAACCCCATCTCTACTAAAAACAAAACAAAACAAAACAAAACAAAAATTAGCTAGACATAGTGGAATGCTCCTATAGTCCCCACTACTCGGGAGGCTGAGGCAGGAGAATCACTTGAACCTAGGAGGCGGAGGTTGCAGTGAGCCAAGATCACGCCACTGCACTCCAGCCTGGGAGACAGAGCAAGACTCTGCCTCAAAAAAAAAAAAAAAAAAAAAAAAAAAAAAAAAAAAAAAAAAAAAAAAAGAATTATGTATAAATCTATCAATATATAAGTGAACCAAAATATAATGAATAGCCCCGAAAAATGTGTTCACAGGTAAGGATGTGTGGATATTAAACACTACGTGGCCCACATTTTCAATACTTTCTTTCCCTTTTTTTTTTTTTTTTTTTTTTCAGTTTTCAGAGAGATATCCAAGTGTCTTGAAGTCATTTCATATGAATCCAGTTTCCCAAATGCTGGATTCCCAACAAATCATTGAAAGAGAAAAGCTCTTGGGTACTGGTGGATTTTTAGCTCAATTCAGTTCTTGGTTCTCGCCTGAGAGGTATTGGAGCAGAAGGGTCAGGGCCAGTAGGTACAGGCACTCTGCTGTTCTGCTATGAGATGTGTACCCAGGTAAGTTCCCTCAGCTCTTTATGTCTCAGGTTCTTCTTTCATAAAATGGAGCCCCAAAGAGTAGCGATCTTGTGGGGAGATGTTGAGGACTGAACCATGGCACTGGTGAAAGCGTTTCAGGGCAGGGTGCGGCACCTAGAGAGCTCCCTGAGCTTCACACCCCTTGTCATCCATCTCCTCCCTTCATTTCCAATAACTGAATGCTAACCTGAAATCATGAACTGTAAAAGCAGATGGTCAATTAAGGTCTTGAAAAAGTTGTGCAACCAGGGAATGAACATATTTCTTCATGATATTCCCAGAGGAAGATTGCATTTATACCTGAATTAGGAAGATTCTACGTGTGTTCTACTGACCCTGCCATGCTACTGCTATATTGTGTGCAGCTCAAAATTACTCTGTCAATGATTGCCAGGTTAAAGACAAGAAAGAGGGTCAGTTATAACTGGACTTTGCCTAGGGTTCAATTTCTTAGTTTGCTTATTTTTTTTACATACTTCTTATCCAATTTGTAGGTTAATTTTTTCTTCCCTAGGATTGTGATTTTAGACCATCTTAATAATTTTAGTAAATGTAAATAACAGTAACAGTATCTCTACCATAAAGCAGAATTAGACATCAAAGAATATGTTTAGGATTAATGTTTAAAGTCACTGGTGAGAAAAATGCTGGTTGAAATAATTTAGAAACATATTTAAGTTTAATTATATAAGTTATAATTATTTCCAGTTATTTATCTAATTGATGGTCCTGATTAGAAACACATCAATAAATCAAATATTTATTCAATTTGACAAAAAGTGCTTTTGAATTAAACAGCAACACCTTGGTGTATAGAAATTCATTTAAAACTAATATTTTAATACAATGTTTGACCTCTTCTGATATTAAATTCTTTTGAGGCACAAAAGGAAGCCATACCGAGCGGTTGGTGCAGACAGGTGTGAATGCATTGGTCCCACAGGTGAATAACCGGTCGCCACCCACCAGAAGCACCCGGATGTAGTTCTGACATTCCTCCTGAGGGAAAAAAATATATATATATACACATATATATGTGTGTGTGTATATATACACATATATATATAATGAAAAACACGCTAACAAAGTCTAAGCACAAGAAGAATGGTGAGAATGAATACATTTTATCTAATAAATATGTAAACCATTAATAAAATGTAAACCATTAAAAAAAAAACCTTTCAGATATTGACGAAAAAATAACAACAGAGTTATGAAACAATTTGATTTTTATCAAATAAATTTACTTGCTGTATCTGCATCTTGTTTGATAAAGAATATGAAGATAAACACAAGTTCAATTAAATTCTCAAAGCATGCATCTAATTTTGACAGAACTGATTTCATTTTGAATTGTGTCTGATAGTAGCACAAACACTAAATGGCCTTGGACGGCTATTAGGAAAATAAATAAAAGGAACCTATTAGATACCACTCGTAAAACAGTGCCTTGGAAGACTTCTTCAGGACTTTGAGAAAATGCTGCAAGTGCTTCTTGATCAGAAGGTCACACGAGAAACTCGGTATGCAAACTGGAACAAATTTTACTTTATGGGATGAAACTGCATATTTTAAATACAGAGCAAGTATCTATATGCATTTTTAATTCATTGATTGAAAAGTGAAAATATGCTTAATGAGGAAAAGATGTTCGAAACATTCGGGACAAAACCCTAGGCTGAGGGATACTCCAAGAATGGAGTATTTTTGTGGTTACCAATGTTCTTAGAAAACCCTGGGTATGGTAATAGCAGTGATGGACATGTGAGCTGGAGAGCTCCTCATTTATTCAGCAAGCATCCACTGAGTAGCTCCTCTTTGGTAGTCACTGGGGTAGAAGTCCCAATCCAGGCCCCTGGCAGAAAAATACAGGTTCATGACAATGACCACAGAGCTGTCCATGCGCTCTAATGAGCACACACGGAAGAATAGCATATTACGTAGCTCCAAAGGAATAGGGAAGGGAAGAGGTGTACAGAGGCTTCCTGAAAGAGCTGACAACTAAGTGGTAAATAAAGTGAAAGATTTAGTGAGGCTTCCTGGACGGGGTGCTTGTAGGACACCTGTCGGACTTTACTGAGCAAAGGAGGGAAAAGACTCCCCACGCAAAAGGAGCAGACTGTGCCAAGGTGTCATGGCTAGAGAAAGCAAGGTGCTCTCACTGTGTACAGAGGAGCTCACACAGAAGCCGAGGAGCCTGAAACAGGCCAGGTGTGCGCAGGTAGTGAGTTCACACGTTACTCCGAATGTGAAAGGAGCCATGAAATGTTTTGACTGCGTGAAGTATTGATGAGTTCTCGTGTTTTATCACTGAAGAAGCACTCAGACACCAATTTGCAAGAGTCAAGCTGAAGATAGAAGCCTGGAGTCAGGAAGCCAAGGAGGAAGTCACTTCCATAACTCAGGCTTTTGTCATTTCGTACCTAGATCAAGGTGGTAGGTGTGAAAGGACAAACCCAAAATAGCGAGTCGACTGCACGCAATGGCAAATGAATGATGCATGAGGCATGAAAGATGCTGCATGATAACATGATGATTTGAATCACATCATGCTGGAAATCAGGGGAATCTGGATGTAACGGTATAGCTCACCTTCTCTTCAATCAAATGGACCCTCATTCTAGATGAAAGTGTTAATTTCCCATAACTCAGTCTACTGCATAGCAGTGATACAGTGGCAAAGCATAGTGCTAATTTTTGTATTTTCTTTACTAGAGACAGGGTTCTATCATGCTGCCCAGGCTGGTCTCGAACTCCTGGGCTCAAATGATCCTCCTACCTTGACCTCCCAGAAGTGTTGGGATCACAGGTGTCAGCACCGCTCCTGGCTCAGATTGGCTTTCTAAATGTAAAGTGAAACACCAAGGGTGGCTTATTCTCCTAACATTCTTCCTAACAGTAATAGTAATCACTTATCATTGGAAGCTGAACTGAGGAAGACAGAAAACAACCACAAAGATCGAAGTAGACTTCAGAAGAATTACCAAATGCTTGTAAAGAGTAGACAGTGAATCTGTAACTGAGAAAGGTACAACAGAGGTGGGAGGCTTGTCTTGTTCCCTTTTGTCTTTATTCCTGGGGAAAGGTCAGGAGAGTTCTAAAGTGAAACAACAAAACAAAAGACTTCAAAGAACGACAGAGTTCCTCCTTCCCAGGCTGAAGAGAACACAGGCAGGCCAGGGAAGAAACCAGAGGGTTACAGGAGCCTGTAAAGACAGGCAGAGTGAGGAAAAAAGAAGGAAGCCTTTGCCTGTCAGAGGAAACCCACAAAGACATCTCCCAGAACACAGGACAGAGCAAGCTGATGGATTTAATGGATGACACAGACTTGTTAATGACACCATCATAAGGACTGGAATGGAAAATTACAAACATTATACAAGGGTGGGGATTTTGTTTGGTTTTTGCTGTTGCTTTTGGAACTCTTTTAAAAGCAAGGCAAGATGTAAAAGAACTTTTACTTTAAAAAAAAAAAAAAAAAAAAAAAAAACAAAGCAAGAGCTTGCTACAAGGTAAACCACAAACAACATGGGCAAGGGTAAGTTGTTCCAGGAGAATCATCTGGATTGAAATGCGATTTCACAGCAGAGTTCTACAGCCCTGGTGAAGAGAAAGCAAGGGCCTCCAGTCAATTACGGAAAGGAGAATAACCAAGATATCAAATATGGTGTTTACGTTAATTTCCCAAAGGAAGAACAAAGTGCAAACAAGACTGTAGGTTGTTTTCTTTGGTTTTTGTTTTTTGAGACAAGGACTCACTCTGTTGTTGCCCAGGCTGGGGTGCAGTGGCTTAATCACAGTTCACTGCAGCCTCGACTACTTGGGCTCCAGTGAGCCTCTCACCTCTGTCTCCCAAGTAGCTTGGATTACACGTGTATGCCACCACCTCTGGCTATTTTTTTTTTTTTTTTTTTTTTTTTGTAGAGACAAGGACTCATTATATTGCCCAGGCTGGTCTCGAACTCCTGAGCTCAAGGGATCCTCCTGCCTTGTCCTCCCAAAGTGCTGGAATTGCAGGCATGAGCCACAGTGCCCGGCAACTGCAGGTTGTTAACATCCCTGCTGACCATTCTCAAGCTTGATGAAGAACCGGCATGTTGGTCAGGATGTGTGATAACCATGGTAACCATGGTGCAGCAGTTTGCCAGGGAGGGGCAGGACACCAACTGACAGTGTCAGAAAATCAGATAAAAAGTAAATGAGGAAAGGGACAGAATTATTTCAATGAGGGCAGAGAATGAAAGAGCATGTTCGGATCATCAAGACCATGTGAGAATACATGAAGACACTGGCTCTATTATTGGTGATGAGCCACATCGCCACGTGTCACTGGTGTGCTGCGCAGAACTGAGAGTGTGGAAAAAAAGGAGGAAGATGTCAGAGATCTGGATGATCGGGCAAGGAGGTCTGTGCAAAATCTTTATAAAACGATGGAAGGTGGCCCCAGCCCTATGGAACTCAGAGGAGCCTGTGGCAATCAGGAGCTAATGAAGGAAGGCAATAGTGTAGTTGGCCCCAGCCTTAACTAGAGGTCTGCGTTATCACCAACAATGGTAGGTGTGCTCATTCACTGAGTCCTACAGGAGTAATGTGTGGAGGTAGGTGGTATTTGAGTTTCTTCTTAACTGTCAAGAGCAGAACGCAGTCACCCAACTGACCAAGGGCATCTCACATACTTCCCCGTTCTTACTCCCTTAAAGGCATCCTCGTGCTTCATTCACAGATTGTGAATTTCAGATGTGAATTCCAAACAAATTCATTTAAAATAATAAATGTTTTAAAAAGAGAGATTGCTACAAGTTCAACTGAAACAGAATGTGAAAACACAGGGAAAAAAAAAAAGGTAGAAGTATTTAGCTTTTGAGCGGAAGATAAATTTGGGAACTGGACAGTCAATACTGTGGATAAAAGGAAATGAGTGGCTGGGCACGGTGGTTCCACACCTGTAATCCCAGCATTTTGGGAGGCCAAGGTGGCCAGATCACCTGAGGTCAGAAGTTCGAGACCAGCCGGGCCAGCATGAGACCCCCATCTCCACTAAAATTACAAAAATTATCCAGGCGTGGTAATGCATGCCTGTAATCCAATTGCTTGAACTCAGGAGGCGGAGGTTGTGGAGAGCCACTGCACTCCAGTCTGAGTGACAGAGCAAGACTCCAGAGTCTCAAAAAGAAAAAAAAAAAAGGAAATGAATAACAGTTCTAGGTTGTGTAATAATTAGTCTCCTCTTGATGGTGTTTTGAAAACTCAACTTCTCTCGCAGATCTACTGGCAACTCACTCTGCCAATCTCTGTTACAAACGTGGCCTTCCATGGGTTACCTGAACTTGCTTGAAGTACTGCTTGGAGTGACCTATTTTAAAGTAGAGTCATAATGTAGAAGTCCCTTTAGGATATTCTTTTAAAGGTTTCTCTTATAAATCACCATACTTAAATGTCTATGATTTTCCTTTTCTCATCTAAGAATTTTTTCTTCTAGCCCATTTCCATACCTTGAAAATGGGTGAAGAGGATTTAATGAGTTTTGATTTTCTAAGAAGTCATAGTGCACATCTCCAAGGCCTTGAGCAGCTTGCTGCCACATGGCTTCTAGGGTTGATAATGAGAGTCATCTGTCTACATTTTGATCACGGCAATTGAACATTAAAACGACCCATGTGGGCCTGTGATCCACAGACGGATCAACCTTTCCTTCACTTCAAGGCATTTAATAGCCAAGGTGCATGGTTGCTGACTCATAGAAAGGGCTTTTAGATGGAGACTGGCCAATACCCACTTGGTCTCAAGGACACAAGGCCCACGCCCCAGCAGAGAAAACACGTTTTAGGGCTGTTTTCTTAATGAATTAATTGGTTTTGTCATATAGCATTTCATGATTTTTTTTAAACAGGTATGTTCTGTGGATCTCTCAGGTGTCTCTTCAGCAACACCCAGCCCATCGCCCATTCCATTAATTTTAGGGAGGAAAAGATACAGGTGAGAAGCTGACAGCCTTTATGTTAATCATAGTGCTCACAATGAAAGTAATGTGTCCTCTTCATAATGTGTTATCCTTGTCAGCATCAAAGTGCTGAAGAAGAACAATTTATAGGAATTGCATGAGCCTTTCAAAGTGGAACCCACATCAGCCTAAGTCATGATGACCTGGTGACTCTTGCAAAACCATACCTAACCCAATCAGATGCATATGTGTATGTGTGTGTGTATAAAGGGTGTGTCTATATAACTGTATACATGTATTACTTGTGAATATATGCACATGCATATAACAGATGCAATATGTAGAGACAAACACACACATACATATATTAACATGCTATGTAATGTACAGTGTATCATATATAAAGTATACTATACTGTATATATGTACATACTCTATTTTCAACTGAGCTGACTTTGTGGGAAACCTTTTTGGGCACCTCAATTAAAAAAAATAAAATTAGGTGTGCATAATCTAATTTTAACCTAATGTTAGTATTTAACCTAAAGTATTCTCAATTTTTAAAGCAATTACACAAAATAAAAGCAGGGCTACAATGTGTCCCATGTATTGATTAACTCGCAGCTTTCAAAATATTGGCACTTAGGTACAAAATGTCAAGATCCAAGCCTGCACCAGCAGGTTCTCAGGTAGTACGTGTCACGAGTTTCTTCTCCTATTCACTAGGAGTTTACCTCTTTAAAAGCATTATTTGACAGCTTGGTGAACAGGAACACAGGATATGACAGGGAGAACAATATACGTAGCTCTGGATTCTAATCAAAACTCTCCCACTAACTAGCAAAATAATTCTAGGAACTTGGTGTCAAAAATCCTGAAATGAGATCATGAACAAAAACTTTTGAAAATTACAAAGTGTAATAGAAGCATACAGCAGCTCTTTCATTCCCATAATAATCAGCTGTGTTTCCTTTGTACGGTTCCTAAATGTCAGAGTGGGAAGAACGTTGGTTCAGACATAATAGCCCAACACACACAAGGAACTCTTGTTAGGTCGTGAGAGAATTGACTATTTGTGTTTAAAATAATATTTGTGTAAAAGATACTTAAATAGTTATAGAATTCAATTTTTATAATGCTATGTCCAGAAGAACTAAATACAACAGGTTTTATTATAAGTTTTTGAATCCATAAAAACAGATTCCCCACCCCCACTTTTTTTTTCCATGAAATATTTAAGCCATTGCAGGCAAAGGCACTCCCTCTTTTCCAAGTGAGCTGAGCATTTTCTAAATAAAATAGAACACAAACTTGACAAGGGCTTGGCAGCTTCAGTACTTACCTTCTTTTCAAACCTGACTCGAATAAAAAATCTGGATAACTTCTCTTGACCGTAATTCCCTAAATTATACTTTTAATGGATTACATGTGAAATCGTATCTGTGTCTGGACACAGATATCCCAGGGAAACAAGGGGAAATCTGTCATCTCTACTCTCCTCTGCTCTGCAGCAAGCTGAGGAATGCTCCTATCAGAGCAGCAAGTGGGCACAGGCAGTGTCCTCCCTGCAGACCCAGCCACCTCCTTCCAGGCATGCATTCCAGCTCAGCTCTGCAGCTAAATGCATTATGTATGGAAGCACAGACCACTTTTCTCAGAGTAGGAAATAAAACAACTTCAGTTTAAATTGTTGGCATTTTTCTCATTTCTGAGATGTCACATTTTGCATTATTCTTTTTATTTCAGGGAGAAGGGAAACTTTGTCATTCTGTTCTCATAAGAACTTCAGTATAAGCAAAACTACAAAACAGCTGAATTCGCCATCTAAGCTCATGACCACTAAGAAAAGTCTTAATTCCATTCACCCAAAGAGACGTTACCTATCAGTTAAATTGACTGTGAGAATGTTCTCTGAATTGGCTCCTAGAACTGTCAAAATGGGGAAATGTGGGTTGTCTGAGTTATGAATTCAGAGGGGCAGTCCTTTGGAGGCTGCATCTGACCCAGTTGTCCCTGTTCATAGGGGCTGCCTTGTTTCTTTCCCTTCTCTGCCCCAGGAGCTGGGCTTGGTCACCCAGGTTGGTCACATCATGGTCACTGTTCAGTTACTACGTTAAGAAAGAAAGAGAGATGACAAATAAGAGAGAAGAACTTGTAAAGGTAGATGAAGATCCCTCTCCTCTCACCACCCATGCACCAGCCTAGTGCTGTCTAGACTGGCATGTTTGTTTAGCTACTGCATCATTTTTGTACATAGGAACTTCCAATGCACACAGCTCTGCTACATAAACCGAGTTCTCCTTCAAAGCAGCAGAAGTTATTTAAATTCTCTGTGAATTTATCAATATACTTAATGCAACCTAGAAGAACGTGTGATTCATCTTTCTCAGAGTACATGATGCTTGACACTCATCTTCATCTGTCTTACTATAATAGTGTTAAAAAATCCATTCACCAATGCAGTTTGAGTCAATTAATAATTACTGATTTCCCATTATTTTTAATCCATTAAAACCCAAAGCATGTGAAACATAAAGGTTTGATTTTATTTGAAAATATTTGTTGCCCTCATTTGCTTTCTGTGTATCAAGAAAATTCAATTAAGTGTAGTAACGATTGGCCTCCTCTGTGAATCGAGGATATATTACCTACCAGTCACAAAAGATGGCCTTTTCCTAATAGTTCTCTGGGTTTAATTTACTGAAGTTCTAAGCTCCAAACAACCAATGATCACAGCTTAAGGCAAAACGTGGGCTAGTTCTGCTTCAGCAGAAGCAAATTTTCACCCCAAGTAGAAATAATCTATTAGCAAAAGGCAACCACACAGATTCTTTGTAAATTATGAACTTCCAGACTATGAGGAGGAAAAATCCCTGGCTACATGACATAATCTGATGCTTTGCTTTAGTAGGACAAGGAGTACAAGGACACTGAAGCTCATGGAGGGGAAGGGAGTTAACTGTTAACGTCTTTGTAACAAATATATACATGTAATCTAGATGAAATATGAGAGCACTCTAGGAAGCATAAAAATAAAAATAAACAATGTAAAAGTGACAAATAAATTTACAATTTTGGAAATCAAAGCAGGGATTCCCAACCAGGCCAATGTCTGGCAATGTGTTTCCCGCCACATACGGAATAGCTACCATGTCGAAGAACAAAGGTCTGGCCCCAAATATCAGTAATGACGAGGATGAGAAACCCTAAAGTTCACTTCCCTGGTGCGGGCTTGTCATGTTCATTCACTCATCCAGTGGAACATCTTTAAACGTTCACCGTGGGCTGAGTGTGTTAAGATCGGATGAGGAAATAGCACTGGAACCTGGGAGAGGGAAGGAGGGTGGGGACCATCAGGTTTGGGCTATCAGCTAAACATTTTCAGAACAGACACTGATGAAAAGTGTGCATCAACAATCTCTGTTGCTGGGTTGCTGAAACCTGAATAGTGCTTATTGGTGTGTCCATAAGACCCAGAAAGAAAGAAGAGGAGATGGAAGAGCAAAGTACCAGAAGAAAGATAAAGACAAGAAGAAAGAGGTGAGAAAAAGCAAGAGGGAGAGCTAGATCACTGTATTAGTGTGTCGTCATACTGCTAATACCCGAGACTGGGTAATTTTAAAGGAAAGAGGTTTAATGGACTCACGGTTCCACATGACTGGGGAGTCCTCACAATCATTGCCGAAAATGAAGGGGAAGCAAGACACATCTTACATGGCAGCTGCCAAGAGAGCTTGTGCAGGGGAACTCCCCTTTCAAACCATCAGATGTTGTGAGACTCATTCAATATCATGAGAACAGCATGGGAAAGCCCCACCCCCATCATTCAATTACTGTCCACCAGGTTCCTTCTAGGACACATGGCAATTATGAGAGCTACAATTCAAGATAGAGTTTGGGTGGGGACACAGTCAAACCATATCAGGCGTCACACGGAGCACCCCCTGGGAGGCACTGATATCCCCAGGCAAGGCCCACTGCAGGCCTTGAGAGCCTAGAAGGCTGGCGCTCGCATCAGTGAATCTTACTAGTTGAAACAAAGAAATCCATCTTTCCACCCCTCATTTCATATAAGTCTGACTCTCCAGGTCCCAGCTCATTCCTTAGCACAGGTGGTATTATTTAAAGGACTGTGCTCTGACCAGCGAAGTGGGGCCGAGGGCCGAGCCACACAACCCCCACACTGAGACTCAAACACCACAGGGAGGAAAAAGGAAACTACTTAGAAATCACTTCCTCAAAAGTTCTATACATCATTTCTACAAACTCACCAAGAAGGTTACAGGGGTCCCCGATGTGCGGGTTTTGTATTATTTATTTATTTTGGGGAGCATTTGAAGATACCAGATTCGAATTCTTTGACAATTGGAGTACCTTTAAATCTCCTTACATCTCTGATTATTTATCTCAGAGGCCTTTTCTGAGGTGAAATATCTTCCAGAAAATAGTCTTCATCAATTCCTGCTTTATTTCCCCCTTGTCTCCAAGTGTTTCCCTGGCTAAGACTGCATCTTCCTCCTCCTCTTCTTCCTACTCCTTCATTCAGGGTTGGGAAACCCCATAACGAAGCTGGCTGACATCTGCCTCAGTGTCTGACTCCCACAGCCATTCAGTTAAAAGGCAGGGAAGCAGACAATGAAATTGGGTAAAACAAGGTACGTAACACTCTTTTATAAATCCAGATAGGGGAGGATCTTTTGCCAGTGCTCTCTGCCTTTGCTATATTTTTTTCCCCAAGCTCTTGGTCCTGTGACCAACTTTGCAAGGCAAGCCCTCTTTTCTACTCTGTGTATAACTGCTGTCTTCTGTAACCCAAAGCATAATTCACCATTGGAAAAGTCTGTGCTCCAATAAAATGTAAGAAGATTACTAACAGAGTAAGACACAGTGAGCCTGTGCACAAGCTGCAGAATTTCCTCAAGTTGATCAAGAATAATTTTCTCAAAGACACATAGTCTTCCTGGAAAGGCAAAGAATCACGCATCTTTTTGAGCCAGACAAACATTTGAAAGAAGCCTGCAACATGTACAATTGCTTCAGAAACACATTTCCAACCTTAGCTATAAACTGCGCATTCTATAGGAACATGGGATGTAGATTTTAGTATGAAAAGAGAATTTATTATAAAGAATATGTTAAGATAAATTATAAAGAATTAAGCACAAATAATTAATCACAAATAACTAAAAGATGTATATTTTAGTATGAAAAGAGAATTTATTATAAAGAATATGTTAAGATAAATTATAAAGAATCAATCACAAATAATATTTTACATAATTTCATTTATCATATCATTACTTTCTAGATTTAGTTGTAAAGTATGAAAGAAGGAATTTAAAACATTTTAAAAATTCAGGCCCATATTTTTTCCAGTGCTATCAATCAATTAATTTCTTATCTTAGTCTAACAACCTAAAGGACAAATTAGCTCTGATCTTCTTGTATTCTGAATCCTTTTTGGAAGTGATTGATTATTGTGGTTAATTTTAATTAATATTAAAAACGAGGATATACCATATACAAATTTTGAATCTTGCTTTTTTCACTTTTCATGGCATCATAATCAAGAATACTCTTCTTATCAACGTGCTTTATATAGTGCAGAGTCCTTCAAAACAGGGTGATGGCTGTTCATAATTGCATCCTTCTTACCTTTGATTTGCCTTTGCTGTAACAGGCCTTCTTGGTAGCTTCGTCACACTCCCATTCCACAGCCTGTAGAAAATACCAAGACAATAGCAGCTATCATGGTTTTGACTGAATAAAAGGGAAAATATAAATAAGGCACTGGTAACCAGATTAGGAAATATGGCTGCACCCTAGCAGCAACATTTTCACACTCAGAGAATTTACACCAAATACATGAAATTTATCCATGGGCTTAGATTTAGCTCTGAATTTGAGGAACAAGGACCTTCCCCCTTATTATTTGCTTTTAGGTAGTAATGATGTGATGTTTAGATCTAGTCACTGTTAGAAAAGAACTACGAGTTGGTGACTATGGCACTGACGGTAGAAATGATCGCTTTGGTGAAACTATAGAATAGACCCAGACGAGGCTTAAAGGAGAGGCCTTGAGACAAGATAATTTAAATATTCATTTTAACATTTATATTTTATTCAAATAATATGTCATTTATAAATATTCATAGATAATGAAGAATGATTTTGCATATCCTTACTACCAAGATACACCTGTAAATGATAATCAATCAATAGATAGCTCAGGCAAAGAACATAGCTAGGATTTTTCCCCAACAGCAGTCATTTTCATACTGTTATTAACTCTGACTAAATATTTAGAGCCACAGCTTTAAAATATTTTTTCTCAGAATTTCCAAATCTCACTTATGCTGATGAATTTGCTATGTGTGCTTTCACGTCTGATGCTAACTCACAAATGAAATATGTGATTAGTGAAGAACACGGACAGGGTTTGCTTTACAGAAAGGATGCCTGCAAGCATCCATGGCCTAGCTCTCGTGAATAGTTTTTTGTGCAAACTGAGGCATCTGGGCTTTCTTTTTTTCTTTTCTATCATTGTATAGAGTGTGAACTTTTACAGGGTAAAAATATTTTCTCCATACTCCACACCTGTTATTATAATTATTTTCTATTTTACTATTAAAATTGGATTTCTGAAGGATCAGGAATGTGCGATAATTCAATCATTAACAGAAAGACATTTTGAGATAGAGACTTTTTCTGTTAATTTGAACTAATGTCAAATAATAAACTAAACCAAAAGTTACCTAGTGTCAAATCATATGAAGGAAAATAATGACTTCATCCTTATTTCTAGTAAGAATTTTTTTTTCCTAATTATCCAAACTTGGGAGAATAATAAAGTCAGGCTAACACCATTCTCTAATATCTTCTGCCTTCCAAAGAATGTTACATAACAGAATTAAATCATAAAACACTACATCTTGCATAATTTATGTTACTTGGCAAATGGGAGTCCATAAGAAAAGTATTCTAGAGAGAACCACTTCAGTGTCTTTGAAACCAAAACAATGCTATAACTGTTTTCCCTTGTGCAGACTTGAAAATTTTTGTCAGTGTCAACATCTGATAAGAGAATTTGTTAATTCCTCCTGTGTTGCTTCCCTGTTCACAATGTTTGATGGCAACAATAAAGTCACAGCTAATCAGCATCTGATGCAAACGCATGACTTGAATTCCATACCAGGATGACAAATATTTTCATGAAAAGCAATGACACCTCCAGAGAAACAGCCTCCCATACAGTTGCATAACTATATCCCCATGAAGTGCAGATAAAATAAACGAAAATAAATGCACTGTTGTTCATCTGATTTGGCCTTTAGTATATTCCTTTCTTAGATCTCTTTACAAAATATCACTCTGTTGTTTGTATTTAAGTAGATATCTACCTCTTGGCCTTGACTTAAAACAGTATTGAGGACTGATTAAAACAGTATTGAGGATTGAAAGAATATGATAAATTCTTTCAGCAGAGTAAACCTCATTATAACTTTTATTGTATATGGCCAGAGCATTTAGTATTACATATCACCAAGAGGAACTGCTGTTAGACAATTACTAGGAAAACTACACAGTGAAATACTGTAGATAAAGAGTCATTCACGTGGCTTTCATTGGTCTAGTGATGTTGTTAAAAGTTAAATAATAATGTTCTCTTCCATAAACATGAAAGCTATGAAGAGAAGGATTAGTCCCAGGGCTAACAGAAAAGAATATTTACCAAATGCCATCAAAATTGTTCAGATCCTGCCGCTAAAATGGCAAACAAACAGCTTCACAAGTCTACCTAATGCCCAAACAGCCTTTGCATTTTCAAGATAAATATTGGCCAAAGATTGAAAGGACAAATAGGAGAAGAAAGAATGTGAGAGTTTTAAAAAATATTTCATTACTTTATCCAGCATACCAAAAAATAACAACTGCTCTTAGAAGTTTATCAGACCCATAATAAATAGGACAAATCTTACAGATTTTCTGAAGATAGTGATTAGAAAGAAAAAAAATTTATTTCCTAAGGCATTTTATTACAGTCTCACTAGCTTGCCTATAATATTCAAATCCAGAATTAATTAAAGACCATGATTGCACAGCTTTTCTGTTCACTTTCTACCTGAATAGAGAACAGGATAAAGGGAAATTTTATATTAAGAATGGAACTTTACTTATTCCAGAAGACAGCAGGAATATATACATATTATTGGATAGCACAGAATTTGAAAAGGAATAGAATGGAGAAAAGTGCCTTTTCCAGATTATACTAGAATAGGATGTTCCAGATTCATCCCATAGCATCCTCCTATTCACTAGGTCATTTAGACTTTGCCCATTTCATTAGTGGACAGACTTGAAATTAAAAAAAAAAAAAAAAATCCATCAGAGACAAATAAGAGTATCAGTGAACCTCCTCTCTATGGGATCTTATTTCTCACAGTGACCCATTTTTCTGTTTGAAATTAGGCTGTGTTTTAACCTGGTCACAACTTCCTTATTCTTCTAGATCCATTCTAATGAACTAAATACCTTTTACTCAAGCCTTCTCTTTCATTTATCATGTATCATGATTATAGAACAAATCTCACTACTGATTTGAGAAGCCACATTTCCACTTGTATTCAAATTTATTTAAAGATGTTTTTCCACCAACCCAAACCTATCTTTACAATAGTCAAAATAAGTGCTAAAGCATTCTACATTTCAGATCTCAACCCAACGTTCATAGTCTCATTTCTTGTGTCTCCCTTTTAAAAATATTTAATTTTTGTCATCTTTTGTCTTTTTCTATTTCAGGATAGCCCAGTAGAGAAAAGAAGTATTTCTACTGTATGCTATTCAATACTTTGACTGCATTATATATTTCAGCAGCAGACATATAGCAGAAATATTGTCGTTACTTGAATATTCAAAGATTAGTAATAGTAGGCAGTGAGTCTGAAACATCTACATTTTAAAAGACACAATGATTTCTGTTTGTAGTAAATTTTTTTCTGTAAATACATACAAATAAAACCTGTACTACTCAGCACTCACAGAAATTTTGCTTCATGCAAATGCATTAATTATCTCCTTTATTTAACAAATATTCATTAAGCATCTACCAAATGGAAGACACTCTTCTATGTGATTGACAGAAGGAAAAACAGACATAGAGATACACATGAGATATTAATTTACAATACAGCATAAGTGTATTCCATCAGCCTAGACAGAGTTATATTAAATCTGAAGAGTCAATAGTGTTCATTTTCATTGCCCTAGTAGCCATATGCAAGTTAATCTCAGGTCCAGTGACACACTCTGACTTATAATACCATTAGATTTCAGGATGGGACGAACATACAAAGAGAGCTACAAAAAAACAAAAACAGAAACAAAAAACAGAAGAGGCTTATGGAAAACCCATTTTATATCTGCATAAATCCTGGGGATGCAATGAAGCCCCCACTGTTCCCAGATACAGCACCCAATGGGCCGTGTTGCACACAGACATACTATGGTTAGAATAAAGGGAACTGTGATCTCAAGAGTAAATCAGATGCAGAAAAGAAAAAGAGATTGGCTCTTTTTATATATGTGTTACACACATACAAATCCACAGTTCTCAGAAGTATATAAACAAAGCTGTGTATTATCACACTCCACCACCAGATAAGCTAATTAGATAGGGACCAGCAAAGGCAGACACTTCATAAAAATGAAGAGAACAACATTCGAGGCAAATGGGCTACTACTCTTTCAGCAGATGGCTTTGCTAATTAGATACTGGCAAAAGATAACATTAAACAAAACTAGTTTAATTACACAACGCCAAAAATTAACAATCACCTGAGGGCTTTCTTTTTTCATATGTTTACATTCATATTCTTATGTCATGTATTCTGCGATGTGCTGGGAAATGTTACATTGCCATGGCAATTATAAACAAATCGACAGGGTATGCAAGACTATATCTTGGTTCAAAAATGTAACAAAATCCAAGTGAGCTGGAACTAGAAACAACTGTGATTGGACTTGGATAAAATGTCAATCTATAACAGTAACTTTGAGAGAGGACATCTTTGCTAATTATAATACCATCAAGGTCACATGTGTCAGGATCCTAGAATGGTGTGCATTGAACAAAAAAAGGCAGTAAATATTTTAGTCCATTTGGAAGGATTTGTTCGATGTTCCTCTGCCTTTACTTCCTAGTGGATATTCAAAGTGTTTATTATTTTTTCATATTAATTTTCAGTATACTTGCATTTCCATCCATGTCAAATACAAGCAAGTACAATTATAACCTCAAAATCAAAAGACTAGCCAAACATCTTATGTTCTCACTGATATGTGGGAGCTAAGCTATTAGTAATGCAAAGGCAAAAGAATGATACACTAGACTTTGAGGACCTACGGGAAGAATGGGAGGGGGACGAGGGATAAAAGACAACAAACGTGTGCAGCGTACACTGCTCGGGCGATGGGTGCACCAGGATCTCACAAATCTCCACTACAGAACTTACTCATGTAACCAAATACCTCCTCTACCCCACTAACATATGGGAAAATAAATTTTTTTTAAAAAATGATCAATGTCAACATTTAGAAATTAACTTTAAAAAGACTGGAAGAGCACTAGAGTCATATCATCCCACTATTTTTTGATTCTCATACACTGCCATCATCTAAAATTAGAAGAAATAACCTTAGAGATATCTATGAAAAGTGTTCTAATCATCTTTAAAGCCCTTATGCTAATATCCAAGATTTTCTTTCACATAATAACATCACAGTAAACTTGCATTGATAAGGAACTGCAGAGTGGTGCTCCCAGCCCGTTGAATGCTCACTGGGCATTCGGTTTTCTAATTGGGAGTTGACAATGTATTTATTCCCTAGAGCTGTTGTGAGAAACTACCACAAACTGGGCGGCTTTAAGGACTGAAATTTATTCTTACAGTTCTGGAGGCTCATTGGCAGGGGTGACTCTGACTGAAAACTCTGAGGGAGAATCTGTCTGGGCCTCCCTCCCAGCCCCTGGGGTCTGCCGCTGATCTGTGGTACGACCTTGGCTTATGGGGCATCACTGCAATCTCTGCCTCACTCATCGCATGGTGTTCTCCTTGTGTCTTTCTTTGTCCAAATGTTCCTCTTATAAGGACACCAGCCACTGGATTAAGGCCCACTGTAGTCCAGCAATGACCTCAGCTTAACTAAGGACATCTGGAAAGACTCTTTTTTCAAATAAGGCCATATTCTGAGAATCTGTGTGGACATGACTTTTGGGAGATACTCTACAACCCAGTACAAATAGTGTGGCATAAGAGATTTGGAGAATCAATTCATAGTCACAAGTTAGGGTCATTGCTCTGCCACAAATTAGTTGCAAATTCTTAAGCAAAATAGTGGTAACAATTTATTTAACTTGTGACGTGCTAGCTACAGCGCTAAATGCTTTCTATATACTTACCTCGTTGAATGTGAGAGGTACTATTATAATCAGATTTTGGACGAGGACTTTGGGTAAATAACTTGCCAAAGGCCCCAAAGTATTAAGTGGCAGCTCCAGGACTGGCACTTTATAACTTGATTTGGAGCCTGTTATCTGAACTACTTTCCAGCTATTTAAATTACCGAATTAAGTACCCCTTGCTACCTGATTTTTACAGTGTCTTTGTTTTCCACCCCATAATTTAGAAAAATATATATCTGAAGCATAGAAATTTGTGCATGTCTAAGTTCAGAGCTGTTGGCATTCAGTAAATATTAATCAAAAAAGCCATCAATTCCCTTGTCAGAGAATGTATTCATGTATAAAGCCTCTGGGCCCATTCACAGCCCTAGTATCGATTTTAAAAGGACCATGATTTGTCTAATGAAACTCTAAAGTCAAGAAAGATACAGCCAGGGTATGATATAAGAATCTTGGGTTGGTTTTGTGAAATTAAACATCTTATATATAAGAACAGTTGGTTCCTGACACAGCAGCAATGTCCAGATTTCAAAATTCAGTCTGAAGATCCATCACTCTTCTACTAAGCCCTTCTGGGGCTTCCCACTCCTCCTGGATTAAGAGCCAAAGTCATCTGGAAAATTCTGCCATGTCCAGGTACTTATTTCCTAGTTCCCCCACCCCATTCTTTTATGGGTGGCATGGGTTTCTCAGCGTGGTCTCTGAACAAAGCAGACACATTCCCTATGGCCTGTGGACCTACTGGCCCCATTACCTGGAATACCTTCCTCCAGATGCCTACCTAGCTAATGCCTGTCCCTCCTATGTACCTTAGTTCAAGGGTGAGCTCCTCGCTGGACCCTCTGTAGCCATATATGTACATGTGAAACTGCCATTTGCCTCCCCCTTTCTCACTAGAAAGCAAACTGCACTTGGTCAGGCAGCTTGGCTGCTTGGTACACTTCTGTATCTGCAGCACCTAGGACAGTGCCTCACATGCAAGTACTCAATACCTAGTTGTTAAACAAATGAATGGATGTATTAATAGAATGCCCTACACCCATGCCCTTGGAAGTAGCTCAGGTATCCTTCTAGGGACCCCCTGTAGAATGGGCACATGAGGCTTCTCAGCCCTTGAGCTGGTTGGGTGAGCCTACCGCATGTTGCACCTCTGTGGCAAAAACATACCACAAGAATTTCTCTTCCACACTTCAATTTACCTGGCACCGGGAAGAAGAATATGAATGCATCCGCTCTGGGAAGACAGAAAGGGAAGGATCAGAGCAAAGATTTTACTACTTTTTCAGCAGTAGACATTTTTTTAAAGTAACGTCTTAAGCCTAATCTCAAACAAAAGGAGATAAAAGTGATACAGTATTCCCCTTGTCTGCAGTTTTACTTCTTGATACCATGGTCAACTGAAGTTCAAAAATATGAAATGGAACATTCCAGAAGCAAACAATTCTTAAGTTTTAAATTGTGGACCATTCTGAGTAGCATGGTGAAATCTCAAGCCACCCCACTCCATCCCGCCTGGGGAAATGAAGGATTCCTTTATCTAGAGTATTCACACCTCTATGTTCCCTGCCCATTAGTCACTTAGGAGCCCTCTCAGTTATCAGATCAAAAAAGCATAGCACACACAGTGTTCAGTACTATAAGAGGGTTTAGGCATTCCCTGGGGGTCTTGGAACATATCCCCCGTAGATAAGAGAGGGACTACTATATTATGTCAAAGTCATGTTTTAAGTGCAAAATTATAATAAGTCATTAGAAAAATGTGAGGGCAAGTGACTGCTGAGTCATAACACCCTCGGTATCCAAGCATTTCTGTATTTTGCTTTGGTTGCCTACTTTTGAAAAAAACACAAATTTATAAAAATTAATAGTTATAAACAAGACCACTTTGAATCTCAGTAAATTTGGAGTATAAGTTGAAATGACAGCGGACACCTTATTCCATACTCTATAATAAACCACGTAAGCCAAGTAATGCCACAGTAAAAGTTAATTTACTGAGTGAAGGATTCTAAAGTCTTAAAATTCTGTACATGTTATACATTGGTATAAGTGTTTGGTTTTTTGTTTGTTTGTTTTGAGACAGAGTCTCACTCTGTCACCCAGGCTGGAGTGCGGTGGCCCAATCTCAGCTCACTGCAAGCTCCGCCTCCTGGGTTCATGCCATTCTCCTGCCTCAGCCTCCCAAGTAGCTGGGACTACAGGCGCCCACCACCACGCCCAGCTAATTTTTTTGTATTTTTAGTAGAGACGGGGTTTCATCGTATTACCCAGGATGGTCTCGATCTCCTGACCTCGTGATCTGCCCACCTCGGCCTCCCAAAGTGCTGGGATTACAGGCGTGAGCCACTGCGCCCTGCCAAGTGTTTCTTAAATAATGGGATTAAAGTAATATATCATCTCAAATCCCTGAAGCACCTCTAGAATCTGAGAGTTCTGAGAAACACAGTTGGCAAGTCACTGTTTTAAGGAACCACATTTATCTGATAAGAAATGTTGGGGCTGGACCTGGGGTCAGACAGAGAAAAACGAAGTGATGGAAGATGAGTTCCAATGACCCTGCTCCTGAACATGAGTGAACCCTGCTGGGATGATCTTTTGAAAGGAGAACATTAGAGAAAGAGAGAGAGAGAAAAAAAAAAAAAAAGTATCAAGGACATTATAATATCTGGTATAAAATTGAAAACCATGATTGTCAGACCCTGAAGCATGAAACAACTGGGGCACTTCAAGAATATTTCTAAGGTAAGGCTCGTAAGAGCCTTATTTCTTGGCTGCAGGGTTTTACAGAAATTATTTTCATGGATGCAAGTAGGATTGGTTTAAAAAATGGTACATTGTCAAATTTGTAAGACTAAATGTAGTGAAAAAAATCAAATCACTGGAGGGATGGCTATTTTTATACATGAATTTCCTAAAAGTATTAGTATAAGCAACCCAATTCAAAGTCAGTCAAGCAGGGATAAAGGTATTGACATCAGAGTGTATTGACTTCCCAACGATTGGCTTGCCTAATTTAATATTTCCCAAATGCATTTGGTGGAAAATTGATTGCATCTAACGTTATATTTTCTCTCTTTTACAACATGCAATTATATCTTATATCACATGGATGATGCCATCCAAGTGCCACAATATCTGTATAATGTTCAACAGAAATTATGTTTGCTAGAAATTAGATATATCACAAGCAAATTAAAATTAGATGTTTTATCTGATGTAACATTTATTCTGCATATGTAGAGATATCACAAGAGGAATAAGTTGATTATAGAAAGTTATGAAAAATATCACACCAAGCTGAGCTTAGTAAGACTATCTGAAGATTGTATGGGACACAAATATGAGGTCACAAGATACATTTTTAAACAATATGAGAAGCAGCATGTTGGCATGGGATTCTCTGTAAAACCTTGACCAACACTAGGGTTACACAACTTGATATAATGAAGCCCGTCTTGAAAATATCTTTATAAGGCTAAGTTTGTGGTGTGGCTTTGATCAAATCTTTCAGGCCGGGCGCGGTGGCTCAAGCCTGTAATCCCAGCACTTTGGGAGGCCGAGGCGGGCGGATCACGAGGTCAGGAGATTGAGACCATCCTGGCTAACATGGTGAAACCCCGTCTCTACTAAAAAAATACAAAAAAAAAAAAACTAGCCAGGCGAGGTGGCGGGCGCCTGTAGTCCCAGCTACTCGGGAGGCTGAGGCAGGAGAATGGCATAAACCCGGGAGGCGGAGCTTGCAGTGAGCTGAGATCCGGCCACTGCACTCCAGCCTGGGTGACAGAGCGAGACTCCGTCTCAGAAAAAAAAAAAAAAAAAAAAAAAAAAAAAAAAAAAATCTTTCTTTCACACACCAGTTAACTACTGACAATAATATTCTAGCACTATTGGTAAAAGTGAAGATAAATCATCCCGTCCCTAAAACAAGAAGAAATTTCACAGATATATGCCAAGGTTTCTTCTGGGAATATAGTTAAAGGGTTCAAAAGGGACCATATGTAGCAAGTAATAAGAAGTACCAATCTTTTTATTTCAAGGCAACATGAAATAGATGTAGAAAACAACGCCAGCAACCACAGCATGAATGCAAATGAAGGTGCAGAAACCATGCAACTCTTTGTTGTATGGCTTAGAATTTTATTTTACTGATATGAAAGAAATATTTTTATGTTTTCAAGAGGAATACCCCATTTGTGATTTTGTGTGTTAGATTTCTCTTGCTTAAAATGTAAAGCCAACTATATTGGCATCATCGTTTGAGTCCTATTATTGTGTATTCTGGCTAAATCTTAATGAAGACATTCTATATGAACTGTCAGCCTAATAGGCAATATTGATGTAAATATACGGGTGTTTGCTTTCAGTTTCTCGATAAATCTTTTCTATTTTCCTATTCTTCTGAAACTGGCTTCATGAAAACAAATAACACTTCATACCTGATTACTTTCTCTAGAGTTCTGGGTTGATATCTATGCACTAGATTCACTGGAGCACTTACAAAACCCAGATTATGAATGTTTCCTGGGGAATTGTTTTATACTCATGGAACCACTCAGAATTTATTCATTATTCAAGTTAAAAATGCTTGCTTCCTGAGATACATCCTATCAAAGTCAACAAAGATTGACTTTACTTCCAGCTTAAGAACATATTGATCTATTTTCCAGATCTCAAGGTATATACAAAACCCTCCTTATGAACCTTATTCAGCATTATTTCCATAAGCTTTTGTTTTCAGCTTAAAAAAAATGAACATGAAAATTTGTTTTCTAGTGTAAGTTTGGGTAGTCATTTTTTACTGTTATTTTAAATAAATAACAGGATAATATACTCTGTTCAAGAAACACATTATTTACTATATTATCACAATGGTAAATGAACACTTAGTGAACATGACTGATATATTCATGTCCTAGTTAATATTTAACACTCTTATAACTTAATGACTATCCGCTTAAACTTATTAAATCAAATAAATAATTTAGCATTAAACAGTAATTGTGTGGTTTTGTCATTTATTTCTCCCAACATTTTTCTCTCTTCTATAATTTGCTCATTTGCATGCCAGAGATGTCCTAAACTACTGTCATTACTATTATTAAGATGTTTGATAAGAGCTCCATCTAAGAAAAACGTGCAAAAGCATTTCAAGTGTGGGAGAATAAGAGTTGGCGAATTTTTAATGTCTATAACATGAGGTATTTTGATGGAAAAATTGATGCCTTTTGTTATAATTTTACAACAAAATGAAGGGAACATGAGGCACTCTTTCCCTTCCATCTATTTAAATCAGTCCTTTTGTTATGTGATTAGCCAGGGTTGGCAACTAATTGCCAAATGTTACAACTTTACTCAATTTCCTACTGAAGGAATTTGATTTTGAAATAAATTGCCTACAACAATTAGGGCCTAGAAACACAAATTTGTGTATATCTGAGGGTAGAACATTGGAGTAGGATGAATACTGGTCCCTTAAAAGATATCCATCACCATCTCTGCAACCTGTGAATGTTACCCCATATGGCAAAAAAAAAAAAAAAAGGGACTTAAGATAATTACATGAAGGATCTTGAGATGGAGACATTAGCCTGCATTATTCAGGCAGCATCTCAACATCACTGAAAACATCCTTATATGAAGCAGGCAGAGGAAGATGCGGACAATACAGAGGAGAAGGAAATGTGACCGTGGAGGCAGAGATTGGGATGAAGGAGCCTCAAGTCAAGGAGGCTGGCCACCACCCGAAGCCAAATGACAAAAAGAAGAAATTGTTTGCCCTGAATTTCTGGAGGAAGTGTGGCCCGGAGGACCACTTTATTTTAGTCCCATAAGAATTATTTTGGACTCCTAGCCTCCAGAACTATGGGAGAAAAAATTTCTGTTGCTCTAACCCACCAAGTTCATGGTAATTTGTCACAGCAGCCATACAAAACTAATACACACATACATACACATGAATTACACAGATGAACACAGTCACACTCACGTGAGTTTAGGAGCATGGGGTGGACATGTTAACATCTGTGTGTCTGTCTACCAAACATCTGGGTCAGGCCCATTGTTGGAAATCAGAACATGTCATCCCAAAATATGCCTTTGTTGTGGGATTATTTTGAGCTGATTATTTTGAGAAAGCCTAGACACAGGAGAAGCTCTGAAAACAGAGTAGAAGTTGTCTTTTTGTAAGGTAAGCTTACATACAAAAAGGAAATCTCTATTTGTAAGGTTGTCTCCCTTACTGTACCAGGAAGAGAAAGATGATCCTAAATCAGGAGGTAAGTCAATGGAGAAGGCACTGACTTAAATGTGCACAACAAACCTTACTCCTGTTAACCACACCATTTCTGGTTGCATTGCCATTACTTGCCTCTCCCACACCCTTCTTTCTTTTATCTAGCTGAAGATGGTATTTAAGCTTGAATTCTAAGATATCTCTTTGAGAGTGACTCATTTCCCTGGGTATCTCCCATATGTATACAAGGCATAAACATATTTTTAAAACTTGTTTGTTTTTCTATTGTTAATACGTCTTTTGTTACAAGGGCCCAGCTGAGAATTTAGAAGAGCAGAGGGAAAATTACTTCTTCCTGCCCTACACCATATATATGAAAGATGTAGTTGTTAATATCAAAGAGCTCTTGGGGAAAACATGCTGTGATCGTGGGCGTCTTGAAGGGGAACACTCAACCCAGATGTAGGGATCTGGAGATGGATGAAGGAACGTTTCTTAGGGAGGTCAAGGCTTGAGCTGGATCTTGAAGCAATTGATCAGTGAGTGAATAAGTGGAAGAGTAGATAGATGTTCAAGAAAATCAAATGGGCCAGGCGCGGTGGCTCAAGCCTGTAATCCCAGCACTTTGGGAGGCCGAGACGGGTGGATCACGAGGTCAGGAGATCGAGTCCATCCTGGCTAACATGGTGAAACCCCATCTCTACTAAAAAAAATACAAAAAAAACTAGCCGGGCGAGGTGGCAGGCGCCTGTAGTCCCAGCTACTGGGGAGGCTGAGGCAGGAGAATGGCGGGAACCCGGGAGGCGGAGCTGGCAGTGAGTGGAGATCCGGCCACTGTACTCCAGCCTGGGCGACAGAGCGAGACTCCGTCTCAAAAAAAAGAAAAGAAAAGAAAAGAAAATTAGATGAATAAGCCAGTGCAAAGGCCTGAAATGGGAAGAAAGGACATCTAAGCTGGAGAACCGGACCCCAGGGTGGGGACTGGAGAGGTCTCTGGCTACACGCTGATATTCAGCTAAGGACAGGCCTCCTGAACCATGCTAAGAGGAGTTCAGATTTATTTTTCACAAGTTGAAGAAAAGCCATGAATAAAATTTTAAGTAAGATATTGGCATGGTGAAATGAGTAATATTGAGAAAGACTTCTCTGCGGGTATGAGAAGACCTGGAATGCAGTGTGGCTGTAGGGGTGAATACAAGGAGAGTGATGTAGAGGTCATTGCAGGCAACCAGCAGGCAGGCATTGGGAACCTGAAATAAGCAGGGACAATAGAATGACAGAAGAAGGGATGGGTAACCAGCTATTTAGTCATGGGAAAGGCACTGTCTTTTGATCATGTAGATGTGTGGGTGGACAGCAGTAGCACATGTCTGCCTAATCTATAGTATGAAACTAATTCCCACCCATTCCTTAAGCTGGGTTTAGACTGAATGCCATACACAATTCTGGACTGCTTTCTTTCCACCCCCCATAAGTAACTTTAACCTTAGACAAATAAAACTACCTTTACAATCCTGTTTAAAGAAAATATAATAAGACAGTAAATCTCCGTCCAAAATAGCAAAGTAGTTCAAGAAGAAAGACCAAATTCATACAATGTTTTTGATCATCACACTTTTAAATCAAACACACTTTAGTTCACTGGTAATACATTTTGGATTTTCAAAACAAATGAGAAACCAACCAAACAAAATCTTATGAATCACATGAAAGTTACCTTTAAAACTGTAGGAATTCAAAGTAAGTCAGTACAGAACTTCTTTTTCAAAGTAATATAATAATGATTTATTTGTTTAGAATTCTGTGTCCTGAGTCAAGCAAATAAGATGATATAAAAATGACACCAACATAAATTTAAAACTGAGAGAAAATGTAAGAGAAAACTTACAACTCTTGACTTCCAAGACATTTAGCAAAGCTAAAGAAGCTGGAATTTGAAAGTGGAAAAACATAAGAAAAATAGACTAGCAAATTAAGATTTTCATATCTCTGAGTCTTACATTTTTCTTAGATTTTCGCATGCTATGGTTTTAACACTCCTCCAAAATTTACACTGAAATTTAATTGTTGTTGTAAGTATTATAAGAGGTAAGAGGTAAAACCTTTAGGAGACAATTAGGTCTTGAGAGCACTTCCCTACTAAATGGGTTAATGCCATCGTCACAGGAGTGGGTTAGTTATAACTGGAGTGGGTTTCTGAGGAAAGGGTAAATCTGGGCTAGTGTTCTCCCTCCATCTCATGAGCTTTCTTCATATGATGCCTTCCATCCTAGGATGACTCTAGTCAGAAACTGACACCAAACTCTTGGACCTCACAGCCTCCAGAACCATGAGTCAAGTAACCTAGTATTTTGTATAAATTACCCAGCCTGTGGTAGTCTAACAGCAGAAAAAGTGCTAAGAAAAATTCTGAAAAGAGCCATGCTATTAAATGCCAATATTAATTCTCTCTCCAACCTAGAAGAGGAAGGGCATTTCTTCCTTAGTCAGCCAACTTCAGAACTCACACTAAAGTGTCAGCTTTACTGCATCTCAATTACAGTTCACAATATCAACAGCAAAAATTCAATGCTATTTTTTAAAAAAATACTTTAGGTCTGACTCTGATTTCTCAAATTTTGACTATGACTATGAGTCACGACTACCAACATTTAGATCAGCACTGTGAGATTAACCAGAGCCAATATGTAAATGTATACAGCAGAAAGCCATCAATCAATCTGCAGTGGACACAATGTTTCCAAGTGTAACTATAATAGAGGAGCAAAGCAACAACAGAATCCTGGAATTAGACAATGTGTGACAGTACAACAGCCTAAAAGACCTGCCGGCAAGACATATTGGGAAAATTAGTCAAGGAGCACATGCATGCTCAGAGATGAGAATGAACCAATTCCTGATGGGGAAGATGGCTGGTACTCTTCCACCCATCACAACTAACTTTACCCTCCCAACAATCTAGGGTGTAGGTACCAGTATTACATTCATCTTACACAGTAGGTAGAAAGGGGCTAAACAACTTGCCAAAGATTACTGAGCTTTTAAATGGATGACCTGGGATTATGAAGTCAGGCCACCCTGGCTCCAGGGTCCACAATCTTAACCCATGTGCGATGGACTCTTCTTTCAGTGAAGGAGTTGGCAGGATCTCCCAGATTCCTAATTCCTTCCTGTCTCACCAGCGCTCTATGACAGATTGAGTTTGTTTGCTTTGAACTTGTCAGAAAAAATAAAATGTGGATGCTTTTGAAAGTCAAACAGGCCCTCGGTAGGAAAGCAGGGAATGAAATGGTTTGGCTGGAGAGATAACACTACTCCACATCTTCACTACTGAGAGTTCAACACAGTTGTTATGATTTCAATGCTGATTTCATACAGTCATCGATTTGAAAGCTTCCCCCTATTCCCGCCCTGCAATCTGAGCTCTGAAAGTACATAGAAACCACAAAAGTAAACTTAATTGAGAATAGTCTTATTATTCTGCGAGTTTGTGTAATTATCCAAACCTACTTGAAATAATAACAGAGGTCAAGACAAAGAGCATGCATGGTTAAACATGAATACCATTCCATAATCTGACATAATGTATGTGGGTAAAGATCATTACACTATACATAGAAAATTCAAACTGGGTTATATTTCCAAAACAAGTTTATATGTTGAATTAGGAGAATATGGCAAAAACTATCCCACAGAGACATTATGCAAGCTGACAAGCATGGAGGTCAACAAGCTTTGTGTACTGGAGATGGTAGGACAGATCCATCCATTATCCGGGCACAGCCAAGAAAGTGCACTTAAAGTTGCAATCTAAGATTCTAAGATACCATATCCCTCCTTTATGGTGAAAGATGGGGTCCAAGTTTCCCATATGGAATATAACGGCCAAGTCCTTTCTCATACAGCACAGAGCAGGGACGCCCTGGGGAGGTGTGAAGAACCATGGAAGAGATGAAGATGAGGGCCTGGTGCACTCTTTGGTTCTCACCTTTTTGCATGGACTAGCTCCCTGGTTTCTGACCTGCTACCTCCCAGAACACAACTCTTCCTCATCCCCAGCCTCATTATCCCCCTACTCTCCTCTAATTGGAGTATCCACCTCATTAGAGTCTCCTTAAATGGTCTCAGGGCTGACAATAACACAACAATTTATGAAAGAGCTAAACATTCCTCCCTATGCTATCACACAGGCAATGGGTAAGTACTACATTTTAAATTTAGTGCTTTCTAGCACAATCATACCCCAAAAGAGCTCTAATATGTCTGAAACAAGTAATACTAACAGAGTTGTCTGCCTCATTTCCTAATGCTTCGAGCTCTTATTAGGCCGAATAATTAAGAAAACTATTTTTTCTTCTTTGTTTTTCCAAGTATGATAACTTTCCTCCATACATGTCTATATGAGCTTTTACTCAAGGACAGCTGATTTAATGGGTTGTGATGATGGATAATTAAGTCTCTTAATTATTCTCTTAGGATTATTGTAGCTGTGAAAATCAAGCCGCATACACATACATTCAAACAGCAATTAAAACATATTTAATTGCTTTTTAATTTAGAAATGATTTCTGGTTTTGGAAGCTATCTATGGCCTCAATATGCTCATCATTTTATTTGCATATCCAAAGACTTTATCAGTCTTTATAACCATTTTGATTGGTCTACCTCCTATGGTGTTTTGACAAATATTATTATAATCTGTTAGATTTGTGTTCCTACTAATACACTATCCAGGTGATTTAACAAACATATAGTGCTTCATTATCCAGTTTTAATAGAATCTATAAAAACACAAATGTAACTAGTCCAAATGTGGTACAAAAGCATCTCAAAATCTCACCTTTTCAAGAAATCTGAGTCTGGTTATTACCGAAATAACTCCTCCCTGTGCCATCTACACTAACCTCTACTTTCCCTTTAAATAATGATGAGCCTCAAGAGAAAGAAACTCAATATTAGGAAGTAGCTTCTACACAGCCTTTACATGAATGACAAACAAAATTATTGTAGCATGATCATCCCAAGATAAAACAGTTAAAATTGCTCCTCCCATGCCTAACATCATTAAGGACATTCCTTGAGGTTCAGTAATGTTTAATATCAACAGATACACAACATACAAAATAGAAATAGAAACATTATCAACTATATAAAATCATTTGATTGGTTCTACACCAAGAAAATGCCACCAAATAGGAATTGTTAACTCTCCAGTCATATTCCCACATAGTCAGTGGAACTTGTAAATGTATTCAACTAATATTTACCGAGCACATATTAAGTAACAGAATTTGGGATCCAATATGAGCTTTCCTAAAGCCTGCTGTATTTTAGAAATTCTCAGCCTGCTAAAGGCAAGAGAAAAAAAAGTAATTGTAATACAAGTTGAGAAGTAAAGGTAAATACTGTAAGAACAAAGAGAGAAAATCATGTTTGTAGAGAAGATGGAGGATTACACAGCAATGCCCAGCCCAGCAGCCATCTGAGCAGGAATGGAGGGAAGATAGAAGTTCTTGAGAGACAGGAGAGACATATGCTTGCTGAAAACAGGTACCAGGATGTGCAAAGTCTGTGAGAAGTAGAAAAACATCTCACGTTCATGAAACTGCAAGAAATGTGTATGGCCGAATCCCACAAGGAATGGTGAGGAACAAGCAGATCTTGAAGCTGGAAAAATAGAAAAGGTCAGACCATGGTGTTTCTTTCATGATATTGCTTGAAAATAGGATTTTATTTTTACATTTAAGTTTTAGGCAGTAAGGTAATGTCACAGTTTACATATATTAAACCATGAACCACAGTAGGAGGCAGGAGGAATGGAGGACACAGAGCATTACAAATAACTGCCCAAGGCCAGAAAGCAAGTAAAGGAGCTAAGATTCAAAGGTGATCAGATGTGCAGTTTAGAAGGATAACTTGAGGAAAAAGGGATAGAATGTATGAGAGGACAGAATACAATTAAGAAAAGAACATGAGCTAGTTTAAGCCCAAGGGGATAAGGCAATGAGCCTGAATTCAAGAAGCCTGAAGAAGGCTGAATCCGCTGTAAGCTGCAGACTGGACAGAACAGTATAGGTATACATTCAGGGACCATTTCATGAGAATGTGGAACTAGCAAAGACATCCATTGCTCTGGACAAAAGGTTTTGAATCTGAGCTCTGACGTTAGTTTAAGGAGCTCCATCCAACTGATGATGGTATGAAAAACTATTCTACTGTTCAGGAAATAAGTTAATTTGGAGGTAAAGACAAAATATTCGTTGTCTTGATTTTTTTTTTTTTTTTTTTTTTGACAGAATCTTTCTCTGTCACCCAGGCTGGAGTGCAGTGGTGCGATCTCGGCTCACTGCAAGCTCTGCCTCCCAGGTTCACGCCATTCTCCTGCCTCAGCCTCCCAAGTAGCTGGGACTACAGGTGCCTGCCACCACGCCCAGCTAATTTTTTGTATTTTTAGTAGAGATGGGGTTTCACCGTGTTAGCCAGGATGGTCTCAATCTCCTGACCTCGTGATCTGCCCGCCTTGGCCTCCCAAAGTGCTAGGATTACAGGCATGAGCCACCATGCTTGGCCTATTTTGATTTTTATATGTCTTTGCTTGGGAACAAAGGAGATACAGTGACATAAGTGTGGCTCAGATGTTTTGTTTATTTTGACTTTTGTTCTTTTGAGGGGGAGGGAATGGAACAAGAAGTCACTTACAATTGCTCACACAATCGTCCATCTGCATTTGTCATAGCTGGTCAACATGCAGGGTCCACACCAAGGTGCTGACCACATTATGGGTATGACTAAGGATGAGGACAGTCATGTGAAATAGCTTTGTTGAGCATGAGAAATGATCTACCCTAACACAAAGACAAATGGCTTGATCACCGTGACGTGGAGATCACAACGATGCGCTACAGCTCATTTTCCTAAAGAACAGACCAAAGTGTCCATTATAGCATTTGACAATCTAAGCATTCCTGCTGGGACCACCTTCTGCCCATGGCTTATCCTCTCCGGGTTTTCTTCCTCATCACTAGCTGCTCCTTCTCAGTCTCCTTTAGCAGACCTAGCTGTGTTTCCTCCAATGGTGGCATGGTCCTGGCATCTGCTTAGGATCCTTCACTTTCCACTCTACCTTCCTCCCTGGGCAGTATTACCTTGTCTTATGACAGTAAACACCATCAATACAACGCACCTGCATTCATGTTCATTTCTGGAAACTATTAATTCTTCCATCTCTCTCCTGGGTATATTCCTTGGCATATCCAAAGTCATCTCACACATACTACATGCAAATCACCAGCCATGATTTCCCTCTCTGCCTCCCGACTTGCTTCTCCCCAAGTGTTGCCCATATTACTACCCTCTTAGTTGCTCTGGTCAAAGGTATACAAGTCATCCTTGAGTCTTCTTGTTTCCTCACTGCCAATATCCAATCCACGAGCAAATCATGTTGACTGTAACTAACAAACAAAACATTCCAAATGTGTCCATTTCTCTACCAGTATCTCTTGCCTAAATTCTAATACAATTTCCTAATGGATGTCCTTTCTCTAACTTTGCCCCATTTTAACCCTTTCCTCTACAACTCACCCAAAAGTATCTTTTTAATAAGAAAAATAGATGATGTTTAATACCTTTGAGTGGCTTGCCATCTAGATACCTAAAACACAATTCTACGTCTTGGACCTGGTTCACAAAGCTTGAAGAGTTTCTGCCCCCAATTCTCTGACCCCATGTGTTACCATTCCTCTACTCTCTTGAGCCCTGTGATCTAGCAACTCTAAACCTCTGTAGGTTCCATTAGCCTTATCCATCCTGTCCTCTTCCAAACTTTTGTATTCACTGAGCTCTCTTCCCCGAAGGTGCTTTCCCTCAGCTGTACCTGACTCCTCATTATTCAGATATTGACTCAAGTGCCATTCTCTAAGAGCAGACCATTCCTTGCCACCCTATCTACAAGAACTTCATAAATACTTTCTATCACATCCCTGCATTTGAATTCTTGGCAGCACACTTACTACTTTCTAACACTTTTCCTAACTATTAATTGATTAAATGTCTCCTCCAACTATAATGACACTGCTAAGAGAAGTCTTTCCCTTGGTTCAACACTTTATTTCCTGTACTTGGAAGTCTGACTACCCCATAGGAGATCCTGATTGAATATGTGCTGAAGGAAGGAATAATCTAGGAGTTTGAAAAGATGCAATGAGTTTACTTTTGGAAACTTTCTATCTGAAGATAGGAATTTCAAGGTGAGAGCTTCATCACATTTGTTATCAGGTGAACCTGGTTTTAAGAGCATAAGTTCAAGATTAGCATGAAGACTGAAAAAATCACTTTGCATTTAGTTCTCAAACTCATCTTGCCTATCTATGTGATGCAAATAATAATCTCTGAACTTCTTGGTTCATAAAATTGTTGTGAGACTTAATGAGATGGTTATGGGGGCACTGTATAAACTCTCAAAGTAGTTTAGTAGAAATAGTTGGGTCTGGAATCTTCTGTCTGCATCACCAATGGGAGAGCTTATTCATGGCATCAAGGTATTTGCTGGTACACTGAGTGAGTTACCACCTGACCTTTGAAGAGTTTTGCGTCTGGCAATAATCCAAAGAATGACTCCACTGCGAGGTAATAAACACAGAGAAAACTCTTTACCTATCATCTCTATTACCTTCTCATAGCATCTTGTATTGGAGACATTTCAATTGCTCCTTGGATGGAAATTAGCTCACCTTTTACTGTCAGTAGGACACATGGTACATGTGCCATTACACTGGGAAATGGCTGCACAACTATTCTAAGTGGAAAGTAAAGCTCAACACATCTCTAAACCACCCACATACATCTTTTTTTCCATTCTACATTAAATGTGACTGAAAGCACATCAAACGAAATGAAAGCTCCCATGTTACCCTGAAAAATGTCCATGAAAACAGTCAGCTTCAACACGCAATGTGCGGTTTATACTAGGGACTGGGATTCTATTTTGCCCTAAAAAAAGATTATAATTTCTCCTTCTGACAGATGAGGTCAGTGAATAATGTTTAAAATAGATGGCGTCCCCTCACCTCTTCCCCTTGCTCCTGGGTCATAGGCACCACTAGTGGTTCAGAACCCCCAGCACTACAACCACCGTTACATGCACCGTGGTGGTAGTCAGGGCTTGCAGATGTTTTATTACAACTATACCAATGGGCATCCATGGGAGTGTTCAGCAAAGCCCAGGAACAGGGTACACAGGGGTGTACAGGGCAAGTCAGCCCCTAGACAGCTCTGTACCCAGCAACTGAGGCCTCAGAAGGCAGACAGAAGCCAAGCAAAGGGCAAGGAGGGTGTTAGGGCGTTTTGTATTCTTCCTTCAAGGCTGTAGATGATACCACTACACTCTACAACTAGCTGCCAGGACCCAGTGCAAACAGGCTGAGATTTTGACCTGCTGAATACACATTTGAACTGAATATTGAAAACTCACTGAGAAGAAATACTATGGGGAAGAACTGTCAAATGGCATGGCATATTACTAACATAAAAAAAAGAAGCATTCCTGCTGATTTGAAAAGAATATCAAGAGAAGTTATAAGCCTTACCATCAAAATGCTGGCTTGAGTCCTTAATCTATATTTTCATGTAAGTTCTTAAATTAAAAGGCTCAGTGAATCAAAATTTTACTAGGCAATGAACATCTTGGTTATTGGGTTACAAATGAATTGATCGAACTTACTTCATCTTGGGATTGGATTTAGGTTACCTATTGAAGACTGGTAGCCAACAACAGGCATGTTGTCCTTCAGTGAGGTGGCGAGAGACCACAGGCCTATCTCTTATTCTGTCTTCTCCACTTGCAGGCTCAAAGGCCAAGGCCTCAATGTGCCGGGTCTCTCTCTCTCCTTATGTGTACAAGACAATGGAAGAAGTCTTGCCCTAATCACCCTTAGGTTATCTAGGGGTATGAAGAGCTGGGCTGAATCCTGGCGATGAGATTTAGTCAAGTCTTTTTATTTCCCTATCCCTCATTTTTCCTCACTGGTTACTGTATATAATAAAAATAGCAACCTCAAAGGGTCTTGGTGAGTATTAAGGAGTGCTTACAAATAGCATTTAATCCAGTGTCTGCACATAGTAAGCCTGTGATATTGTTAACCACATAATTACTTCCACTATTCTTTCTCTCTCTCTTTCCTTCTTTCCTTTTCTTTCTTTCTCCTTCCTTCCTTCCCTCCTTCCTTCTTTCTTTTCTTTTCTCTTTCTTTCTTTCCCTTCCTTCCTTCCTTCCTTCCTTCCTTCCTTCCTTCCTTCCTTCCTTCCTTCCTTCCTTCCTTCCTTCCTTCCTCTCTCTCTCTCTCTCTGTCTTTCTCCTCTCTCTCTCTTTCTCTCTCTCTCTCTTTCTTTCTTTCTTAGATGGAGTTTTGCTCTTATAGCCCAGGCTGGAGTGCCATGGCATGATCTCGGCTCCGTGGAACCTCTGCCTCCCGGGTTCAAGCGATTCTCATGCCTCAGCCTCCCAAGTACCTAGGACCACAGGGGCCTGCCACCACACCTGGCTAATTTTGTATTTTTGATAGAGGCGGGGTTTCGCCATGCTGGCCAGGTTAGTCTGGAACTCCTGACCTCAGGGGATCTGCCTGCCTTGGCCTCCCAAAGTGCTAGGATAACAGGCATGAGCCACCAGGCCCGGCCCCATTACTTTTTATAAAAAGCCTTTTTAATCCCATTCTAATTCTTTTGTTATCTGCCTTTCACTTGGAAATACAGCTACGATGGAAGGGAGAAATGCAAACTGCTCCTGGGCAAAATTTGCTTTTAATATTCTTAAAAGGTTTGTAGTAACAAATTTTTCCCCACATGTTCACTTGAAATTATTCTTCGCTTTGGGGGAAATTTAAAAATAAAATTTTAAATAAATGCCTAAGGAATTCCAAATGATTTGGCAAGTTAAATCCATTCTGTCAGTAGAAAAAAAAAGATACAGATGTCTGCCAACAAAAAATCGGTTCAGAATATTGGGTTGCTTATTGCAATATTTGAAGAAACCTACAATGGTTCTGTGCATTAAGAATTTTTGAGAATTTGTTATCATTGAAAGAAAGAAAAACTTCCCCATTCTTTTTTACTCTGTCCTCCAGGTCATCTAAGTCAGGGGTCCCCAACACCCAGGCCATGGACTGGTCCTGGTCCACGGCCTGTTAGGAACCAGGCCACACAGCACGAGGTGAGCAGCAGGCCAGTGAGCATTACTGCCTGATTTCCCCTGCTTGTCAGATCAGCAGCGGCATTAGATTCTCATAGGAGCATGAACCCTCTCGTGAACTGCGCACTGCAGTGAGGGATCTAGGTTATCCACTCCTTATGGGACTCTAGTGCCTGGTAATCTGAGGTGGAACAGTTTCATCTCAAAATCAACCCCTGCCCTTTCCCTACTGCTCCATGGCTTGTGGAAAAAATGTCTTCCATGAGACTGGTCTCTGGTGCCAAGAAGACTGGGGACCACTGATCTAAGTCATTAGAACTCTTGTACTCTACCATTCAACCTTTACCTATGACATGAATTTAGGTTCTTGCAAAATAAAGAGAAGATGGGTTTTAATGCCTATGATCTGCACTTCGCCATGTGATTACATGGTGGAAAGCAAGTTATCCTCATTGATCACACTTAGAGTATAACCACATGAGCTACTCTAAAGAAGACGTTCTCATGGCTGAGTTTTCCCTGTGTCTCTTGGGTATTTCTCAATGTGCACTGCATTTAGAAATAAATCTCGAAGTGCTCTGATGATGTATCTTTTCTCAAACACACATTCCCCTCATCTCTCCCCATCTCCCCTGCAGAAATTGGTAAGAAGTGAATTTTGCTAGAAAATCTATTTTTGTTATTGCCATTAAACTAATTTTAGGATTGGAAACTCGCATATGGTCACTATGTGCCTACCTTCTTTTTAGGAAACATGAGTCTGTAATGAAAGATATAAATGAATCCGAATTCAAGTTTAATTTTGGAAACCATATTGTAAGATAGGAAGAGAATAAAACATAGCATGCAAATAGATCACATTAGTTTTCATTTAGACCTATTATTTACCATTTAAGTACATTTTACATTTGCCAAATACATTTCTATAAGCCAAGAAGAATCAGGTTTGTAGAGTTGGAATAAAGACAGAAAAAAAGCAGGAGCCCGGAAGGAGGAAAAGAAAGGAAAAAGAAGGCCAGGAAGGTGAGGGGAAGTGGGAATAGTCAAAGGAAAGAGGATGGCAAGGACAAAAAGGAAGTGAAAACACATTAAACCATCTAGGCTTAAAGTAAATAACACATTTTATTTCAATATGTTCAAAGCAAATCCTAGAATAATGTACCAAGCACTTGAAATTAAAATATAGCCATATGCTCCGGGAATGATTTTATAAAGAAATGAAGGCAGAACTGATGTCAGCTGAATCACTTGAGAAGAAAATACCCTAAAGTTCTCAGCTTCAGGGTTCCAGGTTGCTGGGGGTGTGGCATTCTCGTAGTGACACCTCCCACCCTGAGGTCGCCGTGGGTTAATGTTCAGTTTGCCCTTGGTAGATCCTGGCAACCAGGAATGGAAATGTAAAAAAGGAAGCGCAGCTCTGGTTTTATAATTTTCTGTATATTTGAGAACAAAAAACATACCTTTCCAAACAAAATGAATATAGTTCTTAACTAACAACAACATTCATCACTCTCAAAAGGGTGAGGGGCTGGCTGACTTGGGGATGGGGAGAAACATGGGGAAGGGGTGCAGTGGGGAAGAATCAAGTTTCTTTACCTACTAAGTACATTATCCCTTGTTTCAAACCCCAAAGATGTGAACAGAGATTGACTTTGATCTGAAATTCCTTCTAATCTTACTTTGGGAGTCTTCATTATAATGCACAAGCATTTTAATATTTAGGAATGAAAGTTAGGGAAAATTCTTCCTATGTGGATTGAATGACTAAAACTCTGAGTGAATGGTCTGCTGTGGGTGAAATAAATACATTCCCCACAGCCCCAAACCAACGCCAGACATTGTGGTGTGAGCCTAAAATTCAGCTCCATGGTTGTGTGCTAGCTCAACATCTGGGAGAAACCAGGAGGGTCACCAAGGGCCTAATTACATATTCCCCTCCTGAGGCTCCTCTTGTGAGTGACGAGCTCTAGACAAACAACCTCCTTATTAGAAAGACCAGGCCCAGTTCGGGCCTATCCCTGAGGTGTGGGCTTCAGCTCCCTATCAGCCCATGTAATTTATCTAACAAGTCAATCCCATCCTTCTGTGGAAACCAGAGGCATCCCACTTTCCTTCCACTGTAAGGCCTGCCTCCCACGGCCCCGTGATGTTCAACTCTTCTCCAGCGGGACTCCCATGTGGCTTTGTGTGGTGTGTGGGGTCCTCCTGCTGCAGGCTGTGAGCATACATGACTCATAAACTGCTGCTGATCTCACCTTTCCAGTGCCTGGCGTCCCATGTTCAGCTATCTCCATAACTCTAGGGCAAGGCATCCCTCCCTCACAAATAAGACAAATAAAAGGAAATTAAAACAAGCATCAATTTCTGGGGTATGCTAAACCAAGTTCAAGTGAGCTGTCCACTTAGCTTCTGTTTAGGCCACTGCAAGGCAGCTTTCTCCCTCCCCTGCAAGTCTGGGTTCCAGACACAGGATTCAGCAAGCCCTGGCTGGCTCTCCACCAGGCGCGCTTGAGAATGTTAAGGGCTCAGCAGGCACACCGTGTTTTCATGTTGAGGGCCTGGCATTTGAAAAATGCTAGGGGGAGAAGGGCAGTGTTTTGCGGAGGAAGACCAAAGAGTCATTGCTACATTTCAACATTCCTTGCCCCACAGCTGCCCTGCTTCCAAATCTCTCCCACATTTTCTCCCACTTACCACGAAAAAAATCCATTTATCTCACATTTCCTAATCTGTTTGTGAACAAAAGGCATTCGTGCTCAATGCCACACTGTATGAACTCCAAATACTGCTGGTGCTACGTCTGCCTCGAGGGCATTTTAGGATATCAGGGAATGGTTCGAGTCTCTGAATACAGGTTGATGTTTCCAAAGGAGAGAACAGTTTTATCCATGGTTCTGTGTTTTATTTGATATATCAGATAACACAAGATGCCAGAGTTAGCCAGGGCACATTTTAAAGCACAAGCGAGCTTCTGTGCTTTCTAAGTATCTTATAAATAGAGTCTTTTGGCAAACTTCTGCTTTTAAATACTGTTATTAATGAGAATGAATGGAAATAAATTATCTGGAGGGTTTCCTGTTATTTGTGATAATCTCTAGAGAGCCATGGCTCCTTAAATAACTAGATACTACACATTTTAAAAGTCTCTATCCATCTAATGATAAAATGCTAAGTTGAATACACCATTATTATTCAATGTAATTTCAGGCCAAATTAGAAACTTTTATCTGGTCCCTTAAGGCAGTATTAGAAAACAATATTTTATCTTTTAAGCAACTTCTTCTCACCCTCATGAGAAAGAATGTAGGAAGATTATGGCAATGAAATAATTATAACTATTCTCTTTTGACAGGACAAAGTAAGCGCGATTAACTTATTTCTCCTAGAGTAATAAAGGTAACTTATCCAGCTCAGAAAGCCCACCAAACTCTAGCCAACTTGTGGCCAGACCCTGTGTAACTCACTACTGTACCCCAAGCTCAGGCTGCTGAATAAATCAATACAAACTCAACTTTACCAAAGCAGTATCAACATGGAAAGTTCGGCAAGCTCTGGAAATTGGAAGAGTAAATATGAACACCTGCTACAAAACACCTAACTGGGTACAAAATGAAGGAGAGAGATTTTAAGTATGCACCTAATTTAATTCTCAGACTCTCTTAAAATCCCATTGTAGAGATTAGAAGCCTGAGATTCAGTGAAGCTGTGAGATACCTTACAGAGCTCTGCCCAGCTAGAAAGTAGCAGAATCATGATGGATTTCTAGGTTGCTGGCTCAAAACCTTTGAACAGCTCTCTGAGTCCACACTGCAAACAGGATGAGGCTCTTACGTGACATTCACATTCAGAAAAGATTAGATTCTTGTTTAATATATGAGCCAAGAAGAGTTTCAGCTGAGAAGCCTGCCACACTTTGTAGGTCTCTGGGTTTGGAAAAACTCACAACATAAAATCTCACCTGAATGTCCTGTACTTTGCCTCTATATCACACTATCAAGCTGTTGCCCGATCCACTTGAAAACCCTGGTTAGTTGAAACCATCAATTCCTTGTGACAGTTCATTGCATCTTTGGCCCACTTTACTTTAGGAAGTTCTTCCTTAAACTGAATTGACATCAATCACCCCATACCTTGTACTCTTTAGTTCTGGGTCTATGCCTTAATGACACAGAGATAAATTCTTAACTGGTTTCCACATTATTGTGCTTTTCTTATTTACAGACCCTGAAATCTTCCTCCTGGGTCTTCCAGACCAGTGTTTCTGAAAGAGTGTTCCTTCTCTCATTTCTCAAATCAAAGGCATCTGATTCCTCTGACTGTCCTGGTCTCTTGCTTTGCTCTTCTTTCTGATTAACTAGACCCCAAAAGTATAGAATTCAACTAAAATAGTTAAAGATAAAAAGACACATCTGACATTGACTTCAGAATCATCTCTGGCCGGGGTGGGCATGGTGGAAGTGGGTAAGGGAAGAGATGAGACAAGATTTACAGAACACGTGGATACCTTTTTAAATCGGCAGCTGGGTACAAAGGGTTTTATTACACTATTCTCTTTACCTTTGCTAATGACTGAAATTTTCCATGATAAAAAGCTTTTTTCAAAAGTGTAGCATTCAAAAACATGCATATGACAGGATCTGTTAGAGGAAGCTAAGTTATCACATCCTGTATCATAATAATATACACTGAGAAATGAAAATATGATTAAAAATTATAGAGCCATGTAAATATGCTGATTTGTGCCTTCTGAAATACCTGTAGTATTTCCTATTCTTGATAAACGTAGTTGGTTCTTGTAGCTCTTGTCAGTGATAGATTTAGCACAATTGTAGGGCTTCTTATTTGCCCTTCAAATTTTTATATTGGTAGATTTCATCTGTTAAGAACCTATGGACCCTAAAGCTGTCAATCAACTGATGCACTTGGGATGATCCTCAACAATTTTTAAAACATCAATAAAAATACAGAGACAGGCTGAGTTTAGAAACCTAGAGAATCAACTTCCAAGACATTTTCTGTGTGTGGAAGATGTGCACAGTTAGCAATTCAGTCTGGAAGGATGACTGAACAAACAGTGATAAGACCACCCGTTCACTGAGGAAAAAACAGAAAATGGAGTCATGAGACTCCTGGGAAAGGAAATGTAAAGCTTACTTTTTATGCTTTTTTGGCAACACAGTTCAGAATTTGTCAGTAAATAGTAATGTGATAGCACTGATCTGGAATTTGAATAAAGCTAAATTACGATGGAACTAAAAATGCCATCTTAGTAAATACTACTGCCCCCAGGCCGTAAGAGCTGATATAGAGGTAGGCCATATTGAATCCAGAATTGAGCAAAAGATAATTAGATGTTAATAAAGAATTTATTTTCCCTGCACTGTGGCAAATTTCATTTACATCACACTTTATAAATAATCACCTTCAACACTTCAACAGATTGCTGTAATCTATCATAAATTTTTAAAATGCTACCTTGTATATAGATAATTAATCAGCACCAACTGCTTGAATTTGTAATTGCTTAATAATTTGGGGATAAATGATTATCTGTGTTTTAACATACTAATTAATTTTTAAAGTAAGCATATTTCTATTTGTTTTAAAAATGATGACAATTTCCAGATCAAGAGCTTGGAAAGCACACAACATTTACATCGTACAGTTATCTTCTGGATGCTAAGGACAAAATGCATTTTTTTCCTCCAGGTTGCAAAATCTATAGACTGATAGAAATGCATCCCTCTGCAACAACACACAGCACATGTAGTGGAGGAATGACCTGAGAGAAAATCCATGGGATGGAGACTGGGAGCCTCACGCCTCTAATTTGTTATCACACTGAATCATCCAACATCCTCACCTACAACAAATTACTGAGACTCTGCTTACCCCCTCCCCCAGCTCTGTGAGAGACACCTTAGCGCCAGATGCCAGGCAGGAGATGGCCAGGTAGATAATACACGGTCTCCTGTAGGCATGGAAGCAGTACAAATAGATATTAATAATAATAACCTATTGTGTTAGAGCTGTGACTTGTATCTACCTCAGTAGAAAGACACTGGAGATGGCTGTGGAATTCCTAAAAGATACAAGAACAGGATTTGTGTTCTCGCTTCGTTTTTATTAGCTATGCAGCCTTGAGCAAATGGCCTCACCTCTCTAAGTTAGCATACTCACTCGAAAATACGGGAGGAAAATAATAAATGCCCTAATTACCAAAAAATGGTGAGGTAGAGTTTGAAGGAGATAATGTTCATGAAAATATCCTTGTTAACACTAAAACAGAATAGAAACATTGCAATTATAACTACTATTGTAAGAGTAGCAAAACAGGCATAAAATATAAAATGTAAGATTATATATGATGCTGACCTTAAGGCTTCTATAACTTTTTATAAAATGTATCTAGTCATATTCTCTACGTCAATATACATAGTATGAAATGTAATAAATCTGCATATGCAAAACATAAGAATTAGTTCTAACATTCACTTCTGAGTTAGAAAACCAGTGTTATTAAATTCCATATGACAATGAACTCCATTCAGTCTCCTTTTTACAGCTGCACAAAGAAGACTTAGCAGAGTAGGCCTGAGACTGCCATCCTAGAAGAGCCTGCTTGCAACAGTGGCACCTTAGCTGGGGTCAGATGTCAGGAGGGTTTCCATGATTCTCTGTTAAAAATGGCTCACTGTGCCTCAATTATTAATACATGCAAGGTGGTTTATGCAAGCATCTGCTTTCCTTCCAGGAGCCTGCAATTTTAATACATTGTAGGCAGACAGTGCCTATGTGATCAGCCCACAGGAGAAACCCAGGGCATTAAGCCTCTCTGGTAGACAACACTCTCCTCGTGTTATCACAATTTGCTGATGGAAGGTTTAAGTGTGTCCAGTGTGATTCCACTGGAAGAGGACTCTTGGAAGATTACACCTCATTTTCTTCATAATCTATGCATGCACCACTTGTCTTTGCTGATTTTGTTTTTTTCCTTCACTGTAATAAATCACAGCTGTGCATATGACTATATGCTGAGTCCTTGAGTCCCAGAGAATTATTGAACTTGGGGGTGATCTATGAGACCTCCAATTCAATAACATTACAAATCTATATGGAAATGACAATTTTCAGAGATAGATGACCCAAAACTTGAGCAAGTCCCATAGGAAACAATAACAATCTAGAATCTTTCTAGATTCTGGCCAGAAAAGGAAGTATGAAAGGTACTCAGAGTTGGGGAAAGTCGAGGCTGGTTGGAAACATGGCATTCACTTTGGGAGAACATTCTCAGGTTGCCTGAGAACTGACTGGAGATGCTTCCAACATACCTAGAAAGCAGCAGCCCAGATATGGCATACTCTGACGTTGGGGCAGCAGGTAGGGGCGGCGGGGAGGAGGGTTTCCCCAGAACAAGGTTAAAGAGCTTTGCTTTACCTGGAACTTCTGGTCAGAAAAGAAAAAATAAATAGATGAAATATGAGCCATAATGTTATTGAGATGTAAGAGGCAGACTTCTCCAATGTATATCAGAATGGCAAACTACAGCCTGTGGGTCAAATCCAGCCCACTGCCTATTATCTGATGGCCTGCTTGCTAAAAATGGGTTTTATATTTTCACATATTCAAGAAAGAATTTGCGAGTGTTTGTTTTCTCCTTTTTAACATGAGGAACTTGATATGGTTTTGTTCTGTGTTCCCCGCAAACTGCGTGTTGAATTGTAACCCCCACCTGTCAGGGGAGGGGCCTCGTGGGAGGTCTTTGGATTATAGTGACAGATTTCCCCCGTGCTGCTCTCATGATAGTGACTGAATTCTCATGAGATCTGATGGTTTAAAAGTTGACTTGCTCTCTTCTTCTTCTCCATGGTAAGATATGCTTGCTTACCCTTTGCCTTCCACCATGATTGCAAGTTTCCTGAGACCTCCATGCTTCCTGTTAAGCCTGTTAAACTGTGAGTCAATTAAACCTCTTTTCTTCATAAATTAGCCAGTCTCAGATAGGTCTTTATAGTAGTATGAGAATGAATGAATAAAGAAAATTGGTACCAGGAATGAGGTACTGCTATAAACATAACAGAAAATGTGAAAGCGACTTTGGAACTGAGTAACAGGCAGAGGCTGGAACAGTTTGAAGGGCACAGAAGAAGACAGGAAAATGTGGGAAAGTTTAGAACTTCCTGGAGACTTATTGAATGGTTTTGACTAAAACACTGATAAGTAATAAAAACAAAGAAGGGGATTGCTGGCAAGATGGCTGAATAGGAACAGCTCCGACCTGCAGCTCCCAGCGAGATCAACGCAGAAGGTGGGTGATTTCTGCATTTCCAACTGAGGTACCCGGTTCATCTCATTGGGACTTGTTGGACGATGGGTGCAACCCCAGAAGGGGGAGGCAAAGCAGGGTGGGGCATCACCTCACCCAGGAAGCACAACGGATCAGGGAACTCCCTCCCCTAGCCAAGGGAAGCCATTAGGGACTGTACCCTGCACTCCGTCCCAGATACTGCATTTTTCCCACTCTTCGCAACCTGCAGACCAGGAGATTCCCTCTGGTGCCCACACCACCAGGGCCCTGGGTTTCCAGCACAAAACTGGGCGGCTGTTTGGGCAGACACTGAGCTAGCCACAGGAGTTGTTTCTTCATACCCCAGTGGCACCTGGAACACCAGCGAGACAGAATCATTCACTCCCCTGGAAAGCGTGCTGAAGCCAGGGAGCCAAGTGGTTTGCCTTGGCAGGTCCCACCCCCACAGAGCCCAGCAACCTAGGATCTACTGGCTTGAAATTCTCGCTGCTAGAACAGCTGTCTGAGCTCGATGTGGGTCACTGGAGCTTGGTGCGGGGGGAGGAGCATCTGCCATTGCTGAGGCTTGAGTAGGCGGGTTTACCCTCACAGTGTAAACAAAGCCGCTGGAAGGTTCGAACTGGGTGGAGCCCATCACTGCCGCTCAGCAAGGCCACTGAAGCCAGATCGCCTCTCCTCTCTGGGCAGGGCATCTCTGAAAAAAATGCAGCAGCCCCAGTCAGGGACTTATAGATAAAACCCTCACCTCCTTGGGACAGAGCATCAGGGGGAAGGGGAGGTTGTGGCTGCAACTTCAGCAGACTGAAACGTCTTCCCTTACGGCTCTGAAGAGAGCAGTGGATCTCCCAGCACAGCATTTGAGTTCTGATAAGGGACAGACTGCCTCCTCAAGTGGGTCCCTGACCCTGGTGTATTGTGAATGTGAGACACCTCCCAGTATGGGCCGAGAGACACCTCATACAGGAGAGCTCTGGCTGGCATCTGGTGGGTGCCCCTCTGGAACAAAGCTTCCAGAGGAAGGAACAGGCAGCACTCTTTGCTATTCTGCAGCCTCTGCTGGTGATACCCAGGCAAACAGGGTCTGGAGTGGACCTCCAGCAAACTCCAGCGCACCTGCAGAAGAGGGGCCTGAATGTTAGAAGGAAAACTAACAAACAAAGGAATGGTATCAACATCAACCCAAAAGGACGCCCACTCAGAGACACCAGCCATCACTTTCACTGACATCAAAGACGAAAGGTAGATAAATACACGAAGATGGGGGAAACCAGTGCAAAAAGGCTAAAAAGTCCAAATTCCAGAATGCCTCTTCTCTTCCAAAGGATCACAACTCCTCTCCAGCAAGGGAACAAAACTGGATGGAGAATGAGTTTGACGAATTGACAGAAGTAGGCTTCAGAAGGTGGGTAATAACAAACTCCTCTAGGGTAAAGGAGCATGTTCTAACCCAATGCAAAGAAGCTAAGAACCTTGAAAAAAGGTTAGATGAATTGCTAACTAGAATAACCAGTTTAGAGAAGAACTTAAATGACCTGATGGAGCTGAAAAACACAGCACGAGAAATTCATGAAGCATACACAAGTATCAATAGCTGAATCGATCAAGTGGAAGAAAGGATATCAAAGATTGAAGAGCAACTCAATGAAATAAAGTGAGAAGACAAGATTAGAGAAAAAAGAGCGAAAAGAAACAAACAAAGCTTCCAAGAAATATGGGACTATGTGAAAAGACCAAATCTACGTTTGATCGGTGTACCTTAAAGTGACAGGGAGAACTAAACCAAGTTGGAAAACACTCTTCAGGATATTATCTAGGAAAACTTGCCCAAACTAGCAAGGCAGGCCAACATTCAAATTCAGGAAATAAAGAGAACACCACAAAGATACTCCTAGAGAAGAGCAACCCCAAGACACCTAAACGTCAGATTCACCAAGGTAAAAATGAAGGAAAAAATAATAAGGGCAGTCAAGAGAGAAAAGTCGGGGTACCCACAAAGGGAACCCATCAGAAAAACAGTGGATCTCATAGCAGAAACTCTACAGGACAGAAGAGAGTGGGGGCCAATATTCAACATTCTTACAGAAAAGAATTTTCAACCCAGAATTTCATACCCAGCCAAACTAAGCTTCATAAGTGAAGGAGAAATAAAATCCTTTACAGACAAGCAAATGCTGGAGATTTTGTCACCACTAGGCCTGCCTTACAAGAGCTCCTGAAGGAAGCACTAAACATGGAAAGGAACAATTGGTACCAGTCACTGCAAAAATATACCAAATTGTAAAGACCATCCATGCTATGAAGAAACTGCATCAACTAATGGGCAAAATAACCAGCTAGCATCATAATGACAGGATCAAATTCACATATAACAATATTTTATTTTATTGTATTTATTTTTTGAGATGGAGTCTTGCTCTGTCCCCCATGCTGGAGTGCAGTGGCATGATCTCAGCTCACTGCAAGCTCTGCCTCCCGGGTTCACACCATGCTCCTGCCTTAGCCTCCCAAGTAGCTGGGACTACAGGTGCCCACCACGACACCCAGCTAATTTTTTTGTATTTTTAGTAGAGATGGGGTTTCACCATGTTAGCCAAGATGGTCTCGATCTCCTGACTTTGTGATCCACCTGCCTAGGCCTCCCAAAGTGCTGGGATTACAAGCGTGAGCCACTGCGCCCAGCCCACACATAACAATATTAACCTTAAATGGAAATGAGCTAAATGTCCCAATTAAAAGACACAGACTGGCAAATTGGATAAAGAATCAAGTCCCATTGGTGTGCTGTATTCAGGAGACCCATCTCACGTGCAAAGACACGCTTAGGCTCAAAATAAAGGGATGGAGGAATATTTACCAAGCAAATGGACAGCAAAAAACAAAAGCAGGGGTTGTAATGTTAGTCTCTGATAAAACAGACTTTAAACCAATAAAGATCAAGAGAGACAAAGAAGGGGATTACATAATGGTAAAGGGATCAATGCAATAGGAAAAGCTAATTATCCTAAATATATATGGTCCTAATACAGGAGCACCCAGATTCATAAAGCAAGTTCTTAGAGACCTGCAAAAAGACTTAGACTCTCACACAATAGTGGGATATTTTGACACCCCACAGTCAATATTAGACAGATGAATGAGACAGAAAGTTACCAAGGATATCCAGGACTTGAACTCAGCTCTGGACCAAGTGGACCTAATAGACATCTACAGAACTCTCCACCCCAAATCAACAGAGTATACATTATTTTCAGCACCATATCACACTTATTGTAAAACTGAACACCTAATTGGAAGTAAAACACTCCTCAGCAAATGCAAAAGAATGGAAATCATAAAAAACTGTCTCTCAGACAACAGTGTAATCAAATTACAACTCAGGATTAAGAAACCCACTCAAAACCACACAACTACATGGAAAGTGAACAACCTGCTCCTGAATGACTACTGGGTAAATAACGAAATGTAGGCAGAAATAAAGACGTTCTTTGAAACCAGTGAGAACAAAGACACAATGTACCAGAATCTCTGGAATACATTTAAAGCAGTGTATAGAGGGAAATTTATAGCAGTAAATGCCCAAAAAAGAAAGCAAGAATGATCTAAAATCAACACACTTACATCAGAATTAATAGAACTAGAGAAACAAGAGCAAACAAATTCAAAAGCTAGCAGAAGGCAAGAAATAACTAAGATGAGAGCAGAGCTAAAGGAGATAGATACATGAAAAACCCTTCAAAAAAATCAATGAATCCAGGAGCCGGTTTATTGAAAAGATCAACAAAATAGATAGACTGCTAGCCAGACCAATAAAGAAAAAAAGAGAGAAGAATCAAATAGATGCAATAAAAAAAGATAAAGCATATATCACTACCTATCCCACAGAAATACAAACTACCATCAGAAAATACTATAAACACCTCTATGCAAATAAACTAGAAAATCTAGAAGAAATGGAAACATTCCAGGACACATACACCCTCCCAAGACTAAACTAGGAAGAAGTTGAATCCTTGAATAGACCAATAACAAGTTCTAAAATTGAGGAAGCAATTAATAGCCCACCAACCAAAAAAGGTTGAGGACCAGATGGATTCACAGCCGAATTCTACCAAAGGTACAAAGAGAAGCTGATACCATTCCTTGTAAAACTATTCCAAACAACAGAAAAAGAGGGAATCCTCCCCAACTCATTTCATGAGGCCAGCATCATCCTAATACCAAAACCTGGCAGAGACACAACAAAAAAAGAAAATTTCGGGCCAATATCCCTGATGATCATTGCTGTGAAAATCCTCAATAAAATACTGGCAAACTGAATCCAGCAGCATAGCAAAAAGCTTGTCCACCACAACTAAGTTATCTTCATTGTGAGGATGCAGGCTGGTTCAACATATGCAAATCAATCAAGGTAATCCATCACATAAACAAAATCAATGAGAAATAACATATGATTATCTCAATAGATGCAGAAAAGGCCTCTGACAAAATTCAACAACCCTTCATGCTAAAAACTTTCAATAAACTAGGTATTGATGGAACATATCTCAAATAATAAGAGCTATTATGACAAACCCACAGCCAACATCATACTGAATGGGTGAAAAACTGGAAGCATTCCTTTTGAAAACCAGCACAAGACAAGGATGCCCTCTCTCACCACTCCGATTCAACACAATATTGGAATTTCTGGCCAGGGCAATCAGGCAAAAGAAAGAAATAAAGTGTATTCAATTAGGAAAACAGGAAGTCAAATTGTCTCTGTTTGCAGATGACATGATTGTACATTTAGAAAATCCCATCGTCTCAGCCCAAAATCTCCTTAAGCTGATAAGCAGCTTCAGCAAAGTCTCAGGATACAAAATCAATGTGCAAAAATCACAAGCATACCTATGCACCAATAACAGACAAATAGAGAGTCAAATCATGAGTGAACTCCCATTCACAATTGCTACAAAGAGAATAAAATACCTAAGAATACAACTTACAAGGGATGTGAAGGACCTCTTCAAGGAGAACTACAAACCACTGCTCAAGGAAATAAGACAGAACACAAACAAATGGAAAAACATTCCATGCTCATGGATAGGAAGAATCAATATCGTGAAAATTGCCACACTGCCCAAAGTAATTTATAGATTCAATGCTATTCAAATCAAGCTACCGCTGACTTTCCTCACAGAATTGGCAAAAGGTACTTTAAATTTCATATGGAACCAAAAAAGAGCCCACATAACTAAGACAATCCTAAGCAACAAGAACAAAGCTGGAGGCATCATGCTACCTGAATTCAAACTATACTACAAGGCTACAGTAAAACAGCATGGTACTGGTACCAAAACAGATATATATACCAATGGAACAGAACAAAGGCCTCAGAAATATCACCACACATCTACAACCATCAGATCTTTGACAAACCTGACAAAAACAAGCAATGGGAAAAGGATTCTCTCTTTCATAAATGGTGTTGGGAAAACTGGCTAACCATGTGCAGAAAACTGAAACTGGATCCCTTCCTTACCTTATACAAAAATTAACCCAAAATATATTAAAGACTTAAATGTAAGACCTAAAACTGTAAAAACTCTAGAAGAAAACCGAGGCAATACCATTCAGGACATAGGCATGGGCAAAGACTTCATGACTAAAATATCAAAAGCAATGGCAACGAAAGTCAAAATAGACAAATGGGATCTAGTTAAACCAAACAGCTTCTGCACAGCAAAAGAAACTATCATCAGAGTGAACAGGCAACCTAAAGAAAGGGAGAAAATGTTTGCAATCTACCCTTCTGACAAAAGGCTAATGTCCACAATCTAAAAAGAATTTAAACAAATTTACAAGAAAAAAAAAAAACATCACAAAGTGGGCAAAGGATATGAACAGACACTTCTCCAAAGAAGGCATTTATGCCACCAACAAACATGAAAAAATGCTCATCATCACTGGTCATTAGAGTAATGCAAATCAAAACCACAATGAGATACCACATCATGTCAGTTAGAATGGTGATCATTAAAGAGTCAAGAAACAACAGATGCTGGAGAGGATGTGGAGAAATAGGAATGCTTTCACACTGTTGGTGAGAGTGTAAATTAGTTCAACCATTGTGGAGGACAGTGTGGCAATTCCTGAAGGACTTAGAACTACAAATACCATTTGACCCAGCAATCCCATTACTGGGTATATATCCAAAGGATTATAAATCATTCTACTATAAAGACACATGCACACATATATTTATTGTGGCACTGTTCACAATAGCAAAGACTTGGAATCAACTCAAATGCCCATCAATGATAGACTGGATAAAGAAAATGTGGCACATATACACCATGGAATACTATGACGCCATATAAAAGGATGAGTTCCTGTCCTGTACAGGGACATGGATGATGCTGGAAACCATCATTCTCAGTAAACTAACACAAGAACAGAAAACCAAACACCACATGTTCTCACTCATAAGTGGGAGTTGAACAATAAGAACACATGGACACAGGGAGGGGAAAAATCACACACTGTTGGGGGTGGGGTGCTAGGGGAGGGATAGCATTAGGAGAAATACCTAATGTAGATGATGGGTTGATGGGTGCAGCAAACCACCATGGCCTATGTATACCTATGTAACAGACCTGCACGTTCTGCACATGTACCCCAGAACTTAAACTATAATTAAAAAAGAACACATCTAGTAGAGACAGCATTGACTTATCAATAGACCCAGAAAACATGTTTAAATCAATTTCTGGAGAGGTTTTTATTTTACTTTATCAGTAATTTTAAAATCAGCTGTATTTACTAAAGATTATTAAAGTTATGTAAACTTGAAAAAAAATACGAAGTCCCAGCTGATGAGGTCTCAGCTAGTAATAAGGAACTTACTGGGAAGTGGAGTGAAGTGATGGTAACCCTTGCTGTGCTTTAGCAAAGAGACTAGTGGCATTTTGTCCCTGCCCCAGAGATCTGTGGAACTTTGAACTTGAGAGAGATTATTTAGGATATCTGGTGGAAGACATTTCTAAGCAGTAAAGCATTCAAGAGGTGATCTGATGGTTTCTAAAACTGTATGTTCATATGCATGAACAAAGAGATTATCTGAAATTGGTACTTAAAATTAAAAGGAAAGCAAAGCATAAAAGTTTGGAAAATTTGCAGTATGGCCATGTGGTAGAAAAGAAAAACCCATTTTCTGGGGAAAACAATCAAGCCTGCTGCAGAAACGTACATAAGTAAAGAATAGCCAAATGTTAATAACCAGGACAATGGGGAATATATTTCCAGAGCATTTCAGAGACCTTCATGAAAGCCCGTCTCATCACAGGCCTGGAGGCCTAGGAGGGAAAAATGGTTTTGTGGGCGAGGCCCAGGGCCCTGCTGTTCTGTGCAGCCTCAGAACACAGTACCCTGTATCACACATGCTCCAGCTCCAGCCATGGCTAAAAGGGCCAAGGTACAGCTCAGGCCGAGGCTTCAGAGGATGCGAGCCCCAAGCCTCAGCAGCTTCCATGTGGTGTTGGGTCTGCAGGTGCACAGAAGGTGAAACTTAAGGTTTGGGAACCTCCACCTAGATTTCAGAGGATGTTTGTAAACATCTTGATGTCCAGGCAGAAGTCTGCTGCAGGGGTGGACCCCTCGTGGAGAACCTATAATAGGGCAGTGCAGGGCAGGAATGTGGGGTTGGAGTCCCCACTGGAACACTGCCTAGTGGAGCTGTGAGAAGAGAGCCACCATCCTCCAGAGCCCAGAATTATAGATCCATGAACAACTTGCACTATGCATCTGGAAAACCCACAGGAACTCAACACCAGCTCATGAAAGCAGCCAAGGGGGCTGTACCATGCAAAGCCACAGGGGCAGAGCTGCCAAAGGCCTTGGGGGCCCACCCTTTGTGTTAGTATGGTTCTCGATGCAAGACATAGCGTCAAAGGAGATTACTTTGGAGCTCTAAGATTGAATGATGGCCCTGCTGGGTTTTGAACTTTGATGGGGTCTCTAGACCCTTTGTTTTGGCCAATTTCCCCCATTTGGGATATGAATATTTACCCAATGCCTGTACCCCTATTGTGTCTTGGAAGTAACTAACTTGTTTTTGATTTTACAGGATCATAGGTAGAAGAGACTTAGCTTGTCTCAGATGTGACTTTGGACATGGATTTTTGAGTTAATGCTGGAATGAGATAAGAGTATGGGGGATTATTGGGAAGCCATGATTGATTTTGAAGTGTGAAAAGGACATAAGATTTTGGAGGGGCCAGGGGCATATGGCTTAGCTCTGTGTCCCACCCAAATCTCATGTTGAATTATAATCCCTGCATGACAGGGGAGGGGCCTAGTGGAAGGTGATTGGAACATAGGGGCAGATATCCCCCTTGCTGTTCTCACGATAGTGGGTGAGTTCTCATGAGATCTGATGGTTTAACAATGTGTGGCACTTCCCCCTTCTCTCTCTCTCTCTCTCTCTCTCTCTCTCTCTCTCTCTCTCTCTCTCTCTCTCTCTCTCTCTTTCTCTCCTGCCCCACCATGGTAGGACATGCTTGCTTTCCCTTTGCCTTTTGCCATGATTGTAAGTTTCCTGAGGCCTTCAAGTCATGCTTCCTGTTAAGCTTGTGGAACTATGAGTCAATTAAACCTCTTTTCTTCATAAGTTACCCAGCCTCAGTCTCACGCAGTTCTTGACAGCAGCATGATAACTGACTAATATCAACTTGCATAGGACCATTTTGTCACTTGGTCTGCTGAGGCTAAAATATTAACTATCCAGCCCTTTCCAAGAAAGAGGTGACTGAGCCCTCATGCAGAATGATGAGTGCTTGCAGAACAGGATTTTGGAGCAATTTCTTTTAACATGTATTTTTTCTTAGAGGAATTTCATCTTAGGAGTAGGAAAAAAAAATACCAATGTCGAAAGCAAATCTAATACCAGGGCTTTGTACACTGACAAATCCAGGACCCCTAATTACAGATTCTGATTTTTTACTTTACATTTACTGCAGCAGATGTCTCTGTATTCAATAGATTCCATTTAATTGTTAATAAATGGACCAATCACTACAAACAGCACATGATCCCTGTTGCTCTTTTCAATGAAGAATAGAAAAGTAAAGAAAAGAAAGGCAAAGATGAAAGCGGGAAAGGTTCTTCAAGACCACCTGAGCAGCATCATTCTTCACAGGTGAGAAAGTGAAGTACATCTGGACACAGGACTTGGCCCAGGCCACACAGCCCTTGCAGAACCAGGACTCCCTCAGCCTGACCCCCTGTTAGTGTCTATTTCCATGAACAGGACCAGGGTTACTACTCATAGGAGAAGCTCTCACTTGCCCAGCCTCAAATTATAATTATATCAAGGATGACAATGTAAACATGATATTTGAAGTCCAGTTTCCTACATTAAAATATGCAGTGTTCAAGACTTCAGTTATTTTGGTACATAGGCAAATTGGATACCTCTGAAATTAAGAGAAACAAGAATTTGAAAAGCAAAACAAAACTTTTAGGTGGAGGACTCTCAAGTTAAACAGGCTTGCTAAGATGAGAACATTACTAACAACAGCAATATTCATCCAATTGTCTTCCTCAGACCTGGAAAGAAATTGTTCCAATGACGAATAAAATGTAAAGTTTTAGAAAATAACAATAAACAATTATATGTGTAGGTGTATCTGTGTGTATACAATTTAAATAATTCCTCCATTAATCTAACCCTATTCTTTGTTAATAATATTAGTTAACATGAATTAAGAACTTCAAGGCATGAGAAAAACCACTTTAAAAGTCTCATTTAAGCTTCATAATAACCCTATGAGGTAGGAACCATTATCATCCTTCCTTTATAGATGAGAAACCAAATATATTTATATTACTGAGTTAAGATGAGTTATCAGAATTTCATTTCTAATATTTAATGATCCTGGTAGGACAGAAAATACACAAAAATAATATATCAGTTACTGTACTTTGATAATGTACTTTACTTCTATAGGAATAAAATTTCCATTTTCCCTCTAGCACAGAGTTTTTCTTTTCTATGATGTCAATACCTTTACTTCATGCAAATACCTAATTCAAGCCAGTCAACGACTCCCATCCAAAATGTTTTCCCTAGGATAATTTTGCCCCCAGGGGACATTCAGCAATGTCTGGATACATTTCTGGTTGTCACAGCTGGGAAGGGGTTGCTACTGGCATTTAGTGGGTAGAGTCCGGGATGATGCTAAATATCCTATGCTGCACAGGGCAGCCTACACAACAGTGAATTATTTAGTGTAAAAAGTCAACTGTGCCAAGACTGAGAAAGCCTACTTTATATGAAAAGCAAATCCCATACCCATATTATTTTATTGATTATCTCTTGACTTATGGACTAACAGCGTTCTTCAGGGACAACGAGAATTATCTGGATTCCTACAGACCCCCAGATCACCCAACAGGGTAAGACAAATAGAGCCATACAACCTGATTGACAGGAACTAAGAGATACTGCTGCCCCAGACCAGGGAGAAGACAGCATGCCGTGACTAATGGGCAACAGTCAACAATTTCATATCCTTTTTGGGATACAGGCACTTTTTATTTATTTTTTTTTTTTTTGAGACAGAGCCTTGCTCTGTCACCCAGGCTGGAGTGCAGTGGTGCAATCTTGGCTCACTGCAATGTCTGCTGCCCGGGTTCTGCCTCAGCCTCCCAATTAGCTGGGATCACAGGCGCTTATGTAATTTTAGCCACCACACCCGGCTAATTTTTGTATTTTTAGTAGAGACAGAGTTTTACCATCTTGGCCAAGCTGGTCTTGAACTCCTGACCTCATGACCCACCCGCCAGAGCCTCCCAAAGTGCTGGGATTACAGAGGTAAGCCACCGTGCCCAGACCAGGCACCTTTTAAGTAATGTGAGAGACAGTTCATGCCTCATTTCCTTTCACCTTTAACACAAGAGCATCATGGCAGATTAGTTCAAATCTTGGAGCAAAAATATTAATGCCAAACACTTAAAAATGAATAAAAATAAAATTACAAAAACCCATCAAATAGAAGATAGTAAAACAAACAAACAAAAAAAATGAAGCGAAGAGGAAGTTGGTTGGAAAGACATGAGACCAAAACTGATTCAAGCAGTGAAACCTGTGAACATGGGTATGGGCCACATATTTGTCTCTGTGGTTTTCAATAATGCAGAGAAGAGAACACAGGATTTCTAAAGGCAGAACCCTGAAAAAGCAATAACTTGCCCATTCCCAAAACTTTCAACCAATGTAATACACATGTACAAAATGACACTCTCTCCTCTCTAAAAAAATGAATATTAAGGAAAACGGGCATTATACAACATATATTTATACCTAAATCCTAAATATTTTCTCTAGAAATTAAGAAAAAACAGTATAATCCCAAGGGTCAGAGGTCCATGGAGGCATCATGCACTTTCTGGCGGTTGTAGCTGACCAGATGGATAAAGGAACCCCCAAGCAGATCCTTCCTGTGTCATCAGATTGCTCTAAAATACATAATTCCATCTTCTCACATGTGCACCTCCCCATCCCACAACATCAATCCTAAATTCCTAGTGGTAGGCAAAATAGAGTCCCACTTCCTAATCCTTACAACCTGTGACCATGTTATGCTTCATGGCAAGGGGGAAAGTTCAGATTACAGACAGAATTAAGGCTCTTAATCGATTGAGCCATGAAAATCAGGTATCTTGTAGAAGCTGGAAAAGGCAAGGAAACTGATTCTCCACCGAAGAGCATCCAAGAGGGAAGCAGAACTGCCAACACCTTGACCTAAGCATACTAAGCCCAGTTTTGAACTTCTGACATCCAAAACGGTAAGATAATAAATTTGCATTGTTTTAAGCCACTGAGTATGGGATAATTTTTTTGCAGCAGTATCACAAAACTGATAGATCTCTTCTTTTAGTTTCCTTTTGCTGTCTAATAAATTGCCATAAACCTGGAGCCCTGAAGCAATACCTATGAATTATCTCTCAATTCTCCTGGGTCAGGAGTCCATTCGTGGTTTAACCAGATCCTCTGTTTAGAATCTCATTGTCCTGAGACTGAGATGTCTTCTAAGTTTAGTCTTCTAAACTCATTTGTTGCTGGAAAAATTCAGTTCTTCGTGACTGTAGGACTGAGACCCTTTGATGCTAGGGAATCCCACCCCTCTCTGTCCTGTGGTTCTCTCCACACATGGAATTTTGCTTCTTCAAAGACAACAGAAGAGCACCTGCTGTGGCCCTTTTAAAGATTCGCCTGTTAGGTCAGATTCATCCAGGATGATGTCCCTTTTGACTAACCTATCCTCAACTGATTAGGGTTCTTAATTCCATCTGCAAAATCCCCTTACTCTTACCATATAAGGAAAACTAATTATGGTCCTGCCCACACTCAAGGAGAGGGGATCATATAGGGTATGTCCACCAGGGGGCAGAATCCTGGGGCCATCCTGGAATTCCACCCACCACACTCCGTAGCTGGGCAAAGTAGCTACTGTGCCAGTGTGCCTCTGCCTGTTAATTTTTAACCAAATGCCCCAGCACAAGCAAGTTAGTAAGTTTTGTCCACTGCCCTGGACATGCTCAGTATTATATAGATAGAACATATGCAAATGTAGGCACATTCCTCTCTCTCCAATGACTGTTCCCAAGGTGTTCCCCAGCTGCCCCTCAACAGTCTCGAAGAGTGCTCAAACTTCACCTTATTTTCACGATCGCAGGACATAACACAGAACCCGAGGTACATGGACTTAATCATTATACATCTCCATGCATGTGATACGTGGTCTTACTAAAAAATAGATAGATAGATAGATAGATAGATAGATAGATAGATAGATAGATAGATAACAGATAATAGATGATAGATAACAGATAATGGATAAATATCAAATGATAGCTAACAGATGATAGATACCAGGTAATAGATTAATAGATATTAGATAGATAGATAGATAGATAGATAGATAGATAGATAGATAGATAGATGCTATCTGTGCCAAATTTTTTCTCTTGATTGAATACTCTAATTCCAAATGAAAGCACACCATAATGGATATCTAACACAATAGTAATTTGCAGTCGGCTATAAAACAGTAGCTAATACAGAATTCTGAGAGAAACTAGTAGTGACAAGGAGAAAGCAAAAGACCTTCAGTTTCATAATGTAAACTCAAACTCAGATTTGCTTGCCTGAAAAGTATCAATGTAGACACATCCTGAATGAATTATGCAGAGAAGGCAACCATTAGGGAGTTAACAATGAGCCAGCATATAAGGAAAGATGACAATATAATTACTTCCATTCCTTTTCTATAATGGATTGAGCTGATTCAAATTCAACATATTTCATCAATTTTTTTTTAACAATCGCAAGTGATGGTATTTTTCCCTTTATCTGCTAACTCAGTAATTCTTTTAGGGGGCAAAATTTTGAGGAAATCACAAATGAAACAGACTCCCTGATCATCGGCTAATACAGACCTAAGATGTTTCTTGTAAAATGAAGAACAGTCTTCTTATTTGTTCTTGCAGTTTTGAGCTGGAAGAAGCCTACCAGCACAAAAAGGATAAGCTTTAATATACAGCTCTCCTTGTGACAATGTACTACACATTGCTTCAATTATAGTTCTATTCTAGTACTGAGGGAGGGAAGGATCTGTCCTGGCAGCCAGAACCCTGCCCAAAAAAATATGATGATAACACAGGAAGGGGACACCCCCTTAGCCAGCCAGATAAACTCTACCAGTCTGAGGCAGACTTCCCAGCAAGAAAATTCTCACATCCTCCTATTCTAATAATAGAACCAAAGTAGAGGAAGGGAGGAAGAAACATCTGTAGTTGTGTGCTAAATTCCTCAAGCCTCCAACACTTTTCGAGGCCCCTCCCTTTAATTCGAAGCATTTACACATCATTCCACAGCCTCTTTTTCCTTCCAACTATCATCTAGTATGTCTTCTACTCTAGAAAGGATTTCTAACATTTCTTGTTACAAAATGTTCCTGCGTGAAAAATGCTAGTATTTCATGATACAACTGACTCAACTCCACAGGGCAATGTAGGATTCTGCAAACCATCTTGTTATTCTCCATAAATATACCCCTTTCCTTCTTCTGGAGAAAATCTCAATCTTCAATCACTGGGCCGTGAACCTGCCAAGACAGTGACCTCTGAGTCAGTTTGAAAGAACAAAAATGCCTAGAGCTTTCCTCCACAAAGAAACATGGGATTAACAAGAAACTCTTCAGTCTCTCAACATACTGACATCCAAATTAAACACACGGTTTAACACAAACTATAGTTGTCCTGATAAAACCATCAGTCCAAAGACTAACTCAAAACTAGCCAGGCCTGGTTCTTCTCTAAGGCAGACTTAAACACCAGCTGACAAGTTCCCACATATCTGTTTCTAGATACGTGATCTATCTCCCTGCCAATCATTCCTCCACAGGCAGGCAGAGGTGACTTTTGAAGCTTCAAGGATGGATCTCATGAGCATAGCATGGAGAACACACTCTCAAGGAGATGAAAAGCCCTTCTCAAGTCATGAGGGTGACCTCCTGTAATGACCTTGACCCAAATGTTCTGGTGATGGCTGCTTCATAGGGAGCAAAAGGAATACTATCTTAACATGAAATTTATTGTCTATTTCAAAATAAGCAGAAAAATAGATTTAGAATGTTTTTGACACAAAGTAATGATAAATGGTTGAGGTGATGCATACCCCAATTAGCCAGATTTGATCATTATACACTGTATTTGCTTGTATCAAAATATCACAAGTGTTCCATACGTAGGTAAAACTATAATGTATCCATGTAACTTTTTTTTTAAAAGGATGCTTCCACGAAAACTGAGGCAGGCTGCACTAAGTGATATTTATCTGTTTGTATAATGTTGCAGAATGATAGGAGTTTGTTTCACCATATTGACTAAATATACTTGTTAAGATAAGGTGTAGCAATTCTATCTTTAACATTACAATAAAAAGAATTACCCAGGAGACTTCTTAGGAGCCTGAATTTGATAATATGCCATGTGTATTATACATAGTTGGGTTACCTTTAACTGATTATAACAACTTAAAGGGAAATTTTCAAGTAATTGCAATGTTTTTATAAGTTGATTTTTAAAATTTATATTATATGCACTTTTTTTCCTACCATTGATTTTTTCCCCCAGACTCTGGCACCCCTCTGTACCCTTTTTTTCTACCTCCCAGATCATATTAATACAGTTCAGCAATCATTGTTTGCTGACTGGGTTTGACTTCCCATGTACTGCTTTGGGTAAGGGATATTTGCATGCAGACAAGTGTGGTCCTCTCCTCAGCTCACCACCTCACCGCCAGTAAACTACCCCTTCAAGAGTTGACTGACCAAGGCTGGACAGTTAACTCACTCCTCCAGTCCAAATAATATATTCCTTATTCATGTGCTTTTATTCAATCATTCATTCATATTTTCATAATCTCCCCCTCCCTTACACACACTTATACACACACACACACACACACACACACATGACCTGAAGTTTTATAATTATGTATATTAAGACTGAAAAATGGCAAATTCACCTTGGCAAATACCCAAAGTAAAGCCCATCCGCAGAGAATAAGAAACACTGAGTGATAAGATAGCTGAGAGTCCCCCAAGATCTTGGCCTTGGGACGGGCCCCTTCTGCACCTTGGACCAGAACTGGCTTTGGACTCTTCGATCTTTGAACACATTTCCTTTTTTAGGTGCAAGCAGAACAACCGCAAGCAAATGCTGTCCGTCACTGTTTTCCTACATGTACCCAATGCATTGAGGGAGAAAACATACACTGCTGGGGTGGCCAGGAATGCAGAGGACCAGAAGCGAATGGGTCAATTACCTACTAACCCTCCCCCATCCACCTGCACTTCCTCCAGAGACACAGGCAACTGTGCACTGGAGCACAGACACAGGCACACACGTGTACGATGAATACAGACATTCATCTTTATATTAACCCAGGCAGCAGCATGATCCGAAAAATGCCATCTATATTAACATCATTGGCTAGGGTTAATTGAATATCTGTTAAGTGGCTTTGGTGTCAGCAAAAGTATCAAATTCAGCTTTTACACATCACATAATACAATAGATATTATTCAGTTTAAACAGAATAGACACTACATCCTTTCATATATACATAATTTCTAAAGCTGAGTATTTCTTTGTACATGGTGATTATTTTTAGAGGAATGTAACTGAAACTTTTCCCTAAATATGATTTAAATAATAATTTAAATGTCAAAAATATTTAAATCTTATCCATTGCAAGAATTTATAATTTATAAAACTTTAAAAATTATATTCTTCTGAAATAAATTATATCAATTTTCTAATGTTATGTCACCCTAGTACAGGACGTGGCAAACTACAGTCAGCAGGCCAAATCAGGCCCACCATCTATTATTACAAATAAAGTTTTATTAAAACTCAGCCATCCCTATTCATATACATACTGTCTACAGCTGGCTTTGTACCATGATGGCAGAGTTGATTAGTCATACCAGAGATCACATGGCCTGCAGTCTCCACATTTACTATCTGGCCCTGTACAGAAAATGTTTGCAAACTCTTGCTCTAGCCAAATATGGCAAAGTAACTTAAAAATTATTTCCCTCGAACCCTAATGTTTTAAAAATAAAATGTCATCATGTTCAACAAAACTCAATAGTTTCTGAATATCCTTCCAAATATCCTGAATATTCTGAGTACCAGAATAGTAGATTCTGAATATTGCTGTCTTCAAAACCACTTATGGATTAAGAGAATAAGCAAGCAAATGTTTAAGATAAACGTAAAAGAGACACATGACATATCTAAAATAGAATCAAAAGCAGTTCCCCAAACTGGGAAAATATTAAAACTTATTTTAGGATTATTTATGAATCAAGGGTTCTATAGGAATTACATGACACCATCACATAAGATAATTTGAAGAAGGCTTGACAAGACAATTATCAACAAAGACACGGGTGTCGAGGAGGCAAACACAAGGGTTCCCAGTGGAACCAGGGGGCCCAAAGGAACACTGGGGGATGAAGGGTCATAAAGGGAGAGCCAGGTGGGTGTGGTTGCTGCGGTGTGAGGCCATGGCCACAGCCAGTCCCAGGTGACCCAGGGGCAGCCAGTGGGGGAAATCGTAGCTGAGACTTCCCTCCCCTTTCTCCCACAGGCCTTCCAAGGACCTTTTCCATGGCCCATCCAGTTGGCCATGAGAGGGCACAGGGGCATGATGGCAGTCATAGGAGCTTCCCAAGTACAGAGGCACGAATGGACACTGGGAGGAGCAAGAGAAAATAGCCAGCAGGAGTTCACTTTCTTTCAAAGATGATAAAACAGGAGAAAATAAATGTGAAACTGTTCTCTGCAGTGTTTATATTTCTAGCCAAGAACACTCTCATGAATGAAATTCATTTTCTAAAATTAGGGCAATGCTAAGAATAAGTCTTTTCTCCAACACTAAAATAAAAGCAAATTTACCAAAAAGTGGTTGCATAATGAAGTGGCTGGAACCAAAATGTAGTCTTGGTAAGATTAAGCCCACAGTAGCTAATGTACAAGTTGTAAACTAGATCTCATTCATATCATGTTGATATTTGAAAAAAGTAGAAATGAGGACACAAAACCAAAAAAAGGAAAGCATTTTTACCTCATCCTTCAAACAAAAACAAAAATATTTTTTTCTCCCCAAATGATTTTTAAATTAAATGTTTCTTTTGTCAGAAAGTGAATCCTAGCCTAGTTACATTTCCATTGATGGTTTAAGCCTATCAGAGACGGTGTTGCTCACAAAGCATATTGAATAGGTCTCTAATGGTATTTTCATAAATGTTTTTCTCCTACACTCTCATCAATGAGATCTGACATTTGCTTCCAACCAATGTATATGTCTTCATTTATATATTATAAACACATGCAGCTGTGCATGTATAGAAGCATATTTTAACTACAGTATACCTATTTTAAAATAATGACATAAAGATAAAATGACTGATAAAATAAAGTAAATATTATGTTATAGTCTAATTTAATGAAAGTTTTTAAACCTTAGTGCAATACTTTATGATAGAATGAATTAACATTCTGTTTCCTACATTCAACTTATATTAATTTTTAGTTTAAAAACTGCTATAACTGAAGTGGGCACCTCAAACAGATACATAAATCCAATTTCTTGGGAGGCCGAGGCAGGCAGACCACAAGGTCAGGAGATTGAGACCATCCTGGCTAACACAGTGAAACCCTGTCTCTACAAAAAAAAAAAAAAAAAAAAAAAAAAAAAAAAAAAATTAGCCGGGCATGGTGGCACACGCCTGTAGTCTCAGTGACTCAGGAGGCTGAGGCAGGAGAATTGCTTGAACCTGAGAGGTGGAGGTTGCAGGGGGGCGCGATCTCGCCACTGCATTCCAGCCCGAGTGACAGAGCCAGACTCTGCCTCAAAAAAAAAAAAAAAATCCAATTTCATCATTGGCTGTTTTTAATAAATTTTGATATACTACTTTTTCAACTTTACCAATCAGACAATGATTTTTGTTGAAATTTGCCAAGCACATTTTCATCTTCACTGATGTCAAAATCTTGTGCTTAAAAATTCATCAGAAAGATTAAAAAATGAGCTTAAAGTCCACTGAAACTTGCCTTTGGGGAGTTTTTAAAAAAGGATAAAAGTACATATAAGACATTTCAAAAGTGAATTTTCTAAATGTATATATTTAAAAATCAGGTAAGATTGTTATTATAGTGACTGTTGAACATCATCTTTAATAACCAAGTCACATAAGGACAGAAACCTTTTGAGGTATCTGGTTTAAAAATTACTTTTAATTTTTTTATTTCCATAGGTTTTTTGGAAGCAGGTGATATTTGGATACATGAATAAGATTTTAGTGTTCATTGCTGAGATTTTGGTGCACCTATCACCCAAACAGTGTACACTGCACCTCGTGTGTAGTCTTTTATCCCTCACCCCCTCCCACCCTTTCCCCTGAGTCCTCAAAGTCCATTGTATCGTTCTTATGCCTTTGAATCGTTAGAGTTAAGGCTCCCCCTTAGGAGTGAGAACATATGAAGTTTGGTTTTCCTTTCCTGAGATGCTTCACTTAGAATAATGGTTTCCAGGTCCATGTAGGTTGCTGTAAATGCCATTATTTCATTCCTTTTCATGATATATATATGTGTGTGTGTGTGTGTGTGTGTGTGTGTGTGTGTGTGTGTGTGTGTGTGTGTATATATATATCACATTTTCTTTATCTACTTGTTGATTGATGGACATTTGGGCTGGTTCCATATTTTTGCAGTTGAGAATTGTACTGCTATATTGCATGAGTTTCTTTTGGAAAGCAATTATGGTCTCATTAATTGTGAAACAAGACAATTTCTTTTCTACAAGTACCTACTATTTATCATACTATTAAAAACCACAGGAAGTTCGGCAAACTTGGATCCCTTATATCTTAAAAAAGGAGAAATAGGTACATAGAGATGATAGTGCTAGATATACAGAAACATTCATATATGGGTGTATACATACACACTCATCTATGTTAAGCCTCACAATTTTTCAATATCTTAAATTAATGACAGCTCTTTAAATATGTTGCCACTAGGTACCTAGAGACCCTCTCTATAAAGCCAAAAGTAATGGTTCTTTCCCACCTCATTTCAAAACATTATAAATATTCTCCCATTTTAAATAACGTAACACAAAAATGCACTTTACGGGAACTTGTAAGTCAAAACCCTTCCAATATTTCCCTGATTCCCTCAGGATGCCTTAGAAACTCACTTTGGCATGGGTCAGAGCTTGACATATTGAGCAAGTGATGCACCAGCATCAACTTACATTTTAATATTAGTAAATTTTACATTGCTGTGGCATAGACATTGCAGAAACAGAATTTCCAATTTTCTTTCCACCCATTTTTGAAATCACTGCTATTGACTACACTACCTGCTTCAGAATCACATCTAGATGTTTGCTAAAAATGGTCATTCTTGGCCACTGGAGTCAGAATCAATGGGAAGTAGAGTCACGAAATCCAGAGTTTAAATAAGCTCTGGATGGGGCAGATTTTGCACTTCACAGATGGTCCCAACAGCATGTCACCCACAGGCTCTCCTGCATGCAACCTGCTGGTCATCCATCCACAACTGGAGTCTATTTCTCTACCACCTTGGATTCTGAAAAGCCTAACTCCTTTGACCAATAAAGTATGACCGAAGGGCTCCTGTGCCAGTTCCAGGCATGGCCTTAACTGGCCTGGAAGCTTCATTTCCGGTCTCTTGAAGGCCAGTGCCATGTAAGAAGTCCAACCATCCAGAGACCACCGTGTCAGGAGAGAACAAAGAGATGATGTGGTGGGTAAAATGACAAATGGAGAAGAAAGGGAGATGTAGAAGCAGGAGAGAGGAGAGAGAGACAGACAGACAGAGAGAGATACCAAGGAGCAATGGCATGCAGTCCCTGTGAGTGGATCAACCACCTTGCATATGGAACCTCCAGTTCAAGTGGCCTCATCTGATGCCAACACAATCATAAACTTCCTAGCCAAGATTTTTTTGCTTTGTTTTGTTTTTTTTTTTTAAGTCCTGATCAACAAAAGTGTGAGCAAAATAAAATGGTTGTTTTAAATCACTATGTTTTGTGGTGGTCATTAGGCAGTAACAAATAACTGAAACAAGAAGTCATTATTTTGCTACAAGTAAGGATGTGTAGTCAAGATTCTCTCCCTGCCCATCACAAGTGCCCATACAGGAAGCCCCATTCCCCTACCTGGGATTTATGGTGAGGATGCAGCCCTAGCAAGGTGGCTGGCTGTCATCCCTGCCTTAGGAGTCCTCAAGGCTCCTTTTGATCAACACTATAACTGAAGCAGAAGCAACAGTGGCATTTAGAAGAGGTCAAACATCAAAATAATGACTTCTTGGACTTACACAAGAGTTTAACCCTCCTTTCCCTTTGTTGAATGTCTGACATTCCACGTTTGTAAATCAATTCTGTGAATCCTCCAGCCCATTTGTGGTCCATATCTTAAATTGTATCAAATAATTTCAAACACGGTAGTTACCAGTATATACTTGATTTATAAAATTCATAGTTATAACAATACGTTAACTCGTTGACTCAATCTAAACCCTTAAGGAAGACATTACTATTATTCCTGAGAGGGAACTGAAATACGGTGAGATTAAGTAACTTGCCTGAGGACACACACCCAGTAAGTTGAGGCAGTGGATACTCAGATAATATATCCCCAAACCCTCTTCATTACTATCTTCAGTTATTAATACAGAAATTGTAGTTAGGATGTCAGATAAATAAATCTGGTGAATTTCTATAAACCAAAGGGAATTTACAGAACTATTAACTATTCTAAAATTCTTTCCAAGTTTAAACAATCCATTTTCCTGGTGACTTATTAAATAAAAGCTGCAAAAAATCGTATTTGTTTGAACATATGCACTCATTTCCATACAAAGAAACAAATCAACTGTTTAGATTATATGAATAATTCAAAATGTGAAGCAGTTTCTATTGGTGTAGGCCAGGGGTTCTCAACTAGGTGCAATTTTGCCCTTCAGGGAACACGTGGAAATGTCTAGAGACAGCTTGGGTTGTCATTACTAGTATGTGTGGGGTGTGCTACTGGCATCTGGGGTACAGGCCGAGGATGCTGTTAAACATCCTACACTGCACAGGATAGCACCCCCATGACCAAGAATTATCTAGCCCAAAATATCAATAGCGTGCAGGTGCAGAAACGCTGATGCGAAACATGATTGAGGGGTGCCTTCTGCCCTGACCATCCTTGCTTGTGGTCGTCTCCTCTCCCTGCTCTGAGCTTTGGTAGCACTGTTTCATATCACACACTGGTAATTAATCACAGAATACCTTGTGATGGCACTGCCACTACTACTGTTCATTTTTCAGGTCCATAAATCTTATCTTGTCAACTGGAACGTGAGCTTCTAGAGAGCTCTCAGGTCTCTCTCTCTCCCTCTCTCTCTCTCCTGGAAGAATGTAGTGCAAGGAGGTGGCATCTGATATCTTTTTGTCAACATGGTTTATAATTTCTAATTTCTTGAATACTTGAAATGAAATACTCAAAGCCATCCAGGTAACTGCCTCCTTCCGAGAAAATGTCTTCCTTGAGTGTCTTTTACTTCTTAAGGGTTTAAGAAGCCATTTCCTCACCCAGGGCCATATGAAAAATAAACCTCCCTTTGTTTTAATTTCCAAGCGGAAGTTATCACAAAAGTACACAAACTTGAACTTTTAAACATGTAATTGTCAACATTCCAGCTTTGATACTCACTGTGTGGACAATCAGTAATTGCTGCTTTTTAACAGTAGCAATAAATCTAATACATGTTATTAAATTCTGCAGTTTGTCACCGTTAGTGTTTGTGTAATTTTTCTTTCATGTCTGTTGCACTTGTGCTATTTGATCATCTAATTTCTCTTTTACTTTTCTTTCTCCTCCTCCAAAATGCAGGCTTATTTGGATCAATTATTGATCTATGTCTACATATATATCTATATATATATTGATCTATGTCTATAAATATATGTATGTATATTATATACACATATATTATATACATATATGTCTAACAGCCCTATGTCCAGTATTTGAACTTGAGAAACTGTTAATCCAAATTAGTAATAACGTTTAGGCTAGAGGTGGAGGGGATATTGGGTACTTTTTGCAAAAGTGAATACACAATTAAATAAAAAATAGTAATACTGTTGGTGGCCACACTAGCTGCAACTAACACAGAGAAAAGAAATAACGAGCAATTGGTTCCTTTCTTTGTAATATCCCAATTGTAGTCCATACAGTTATCCTCCATGATTTACCACAGGGTAGTCCCTCTGCCAATAGTGGTGTAAGTGAATTGAAAACACATTAAATTTTAATGAATCATTTAATTAAAGGGAAAGGAGAGACATGAAAATGAAACAGGGAACAAAAGCTCAGGTCATATACAGCAATGGGTGATCTCCAAATCTCCCTGTCTTTGAAATAAGACCAGACAGCACTTGGCCTTCCTGCACATCATCACCTCCCCTCTCAGCTCGGCTGCAGCCACTCAGGGTTTGGGACTTCAAAGTGCTGTGACTCCTTAGTGCCTCATAGGCACTAAGCCTCCAGTATAAGCCCCAGCATCCCCAATCTGCCTCGCTCTATGGACTTGCACACAACCATGGGCTGCTTTCCATCCACATCAGCAAAGCTGTCCAAAAATGGGGCAGGGGACCCTGGCCTTCGTTTCAAAAATCACAGTTCTGCCAGATGCCACAAGATGGATGCTAAAGCTCTGTTCCTTCCATTCCTTCCTGGATTCCCCTGCCTGCTCCTCACACAAATATGGATGCCACACCTCTTTCATGTCAACACCTATTGTGCCGAACTCTCCACTTGGAATGTCTCAATACCCAGTGCTATCCTTATACCTTGACAAAAAAACTCTCCCTAGATTTACTGAGCACTCTACTCGCTTAACCACTCAGAATCCAAGCACCACATGTGTCATCTGCTTTGTCCAGGGACACTGGACTTCTAAACACTTCCCCCACGGAGAAGACAATCCACTCTTCCTTTACACTGAGAGGTCTCAATGAAGAAATGGCTTCCAAACCAGCCAATAATCTAGCCCCATTTTCAGGTCTACCTGGTTCAACAATTCATTCATTCATTCATTCATTCATTCATTCATTCATTCGTCTCTCACTCATCCACTTTCACTTGCTCTGTTTTCCTCCTTCGTCCCTCTCCTCCTCTTCTACCACCAGAATTCTAAACTTGTCTTTCAAATACTCACTAGACAGTTTGACTGGAATCCTCACCATCACTCAAGGTCACTAGGGCCAAAGCACAGCTTCCTATCTTCCATCCCTACAACTGGCCTACACATCTAGCCCCTCAAAACCCACTCTCCCTGCTACTCTCCAGTGCTTCTCGGATCAGATACACTATTTTCACAGCCCCTGTGAGGGTCCATTCCCACAAAGTATGACTCAAAACAGGCTCCAGAGCTCTAGTTTCCCAGGGTTCATGCTCAAAGCAGGGATTCCCACTACCCCAAATCCTTATTCTGTAAGCATAGAAAGGATTTGGGAATTTCCATTATTAAAAGTCCATTTGGGTGAATCTGATGATCAACAGATTCTAGAACTCCTACGCTCAAAAGGCAGTAAGCCTCTTGTCCTAACTGCCCTTTGTAATACTGATGCTATTGACACAGGCAGTGCCTAGGATTAAACCCCCCTTTGTGAGTTGGAATTCTGGTTTGCAAACTCCATCTACTTTTCAGAATTAAGTGAACAAAGAGAAAGATGAGAAACCAAATAATTCACACGGAATGTTTGAATCTTCGGCTAGGCAGAATTTGACAGTGGTCTAGGTGGTACATGGGAGTGACTGGGGAGAATGACAAGACAAGTAATGAGGAAGGAGGAGGAGGATTTTCTGCTCTTCAGAGTTTATGGCAGAAAGTTAACAGCATGTGAGCTGGAGCCAGGTGGTCTGAGAGCTAATCTGGAATGCACCAAGGCTAGAGATACTTGACGCTGACCTGTTTTCCTCAAGCAAAATCAGGATAAAGATGATACCCATCAAATATAAGCACCGATAAGATTAAATGGAATAATGCATGCTGAGCTCTTACCATACAGCTGCATATAAAATAACTCAATATTAGCTATGAACATCATTATATGCATAAGATTCAGGAAAATTTAACCTCTTCATTTTGTTATATATCTTCAGAAAACTACCTTGTACACATCCAGAAGACCTGAGTGGAAATCACTGTTCTCATCCAAATATCACTCAATGCTTCTTTAATTCTAGGTAGAATAATCAAAAAAGACACTTTGTCTCCATATGCCAAATAACAGCCCCGATCGACCAGTGGAACAACCAGATAATTACTTATCAACTAAGGGGTATTTTAATGTGATGCATGATAACTAAGGACTTAAAATCACAAATACAATCATGTTAACTTTTAAAGGGATGTGTAATTGGGGCAAGAAAAGAGAGAGTTGAACCCCACAGAAGGAAAGAAATAGAATCTAAAAATACCAGTGATTTTAAAAGTTCAAAAAAAAGCGTTTAGTGTATAACATGTATAATTAATTTCCTATCTGTATACCCATTTACAGGCTTATCATATCTTTGAGGTTGAGCTAGAAATCATCAAATATATTAACTATATTTAACCAGCTGCGGTAAACTGTGATTTGTCAAAAACTGGTAAAACACTGTTTTCTTTTTAAAGCAGCTAAATGTAACATATCTACAAGGAGTCCTCCTTGTATCAGCTGTAAGTACATGATATGACATAATTTACAACTATAAATACACATTTTATATGTAAGTAGAAAAGTCTCTGTGTTCTATCTGAAATACTGTACTTTCACAAATGCATTGTTTAACAATTAATGTGGTCAAATCTTATAATGCCAAAATGTTTTTTAATTACGTATTTCACACCTTTATGCTCAAGCTTAATTTGGTTACCTGTTATTCTCTAATTACAAAAAGGAATCTATATTTAATAAAGTCTTGGACCAAATATAAAACATCATTCAGAAAGTAGGTTGGTCAAAAAGTAAAAGCTTTTGGTTTCTAAATTTGAGGATTTCTTTATGAAAAAAATGTCTTCGGTAGTATTTTATAATTTTTAAATTTCAGGATTTGTACAGGCAGTAATACTAGGCAGGAAAGGAGGATAAGGGGACGGAGAAACAGCGTATTTCCTACAGGTGAGACATCATGCTCCAAACTGTTATCTCAAAAAAAAAAAAAAAAAAAAAAAAGATATAAAAGCACCTCCTTAGGGAGCTTTAATGGATTACTGAGTTACTAGGGGTAGAAGCTTCTTGATCTTCTTGATCTCTTTCTGGGAGACAACCAGAGCAAAGAATGATGGGAAATAACAAAGGTGCGGTTAAAGCTTAGAGAAGAAAACCAGCATGGCTGAGTTTCCATTATGAGAAAATTAAAGGGGTAAGGAAAAGCATGAAAACAGTGTGGGATGACGGTCACCCAAGAAAATGCAATAATAGCTGAATGTTGGAAAGTGACAAATTCAACTTAAAATAGATATATCTATAAATACACATACATATGTGTGCATATACATATATATACACACACAGGTATACACACATACATATGTGTATATAGGTATGTATATACACACATATATGCTTTTTCCTAAGTTTTTTTCCATCAACTCAAATATTCCACAAAGGGGGAATTATGCGTGCAGGGGCACATAGCTATGGTGTGAATGACTGTGTCCTCTGAGAAATTCGTATGTTGAAATCCTAACCTCTCAAGGCCGGTAGGAGGTGATTAGGTCATGAGGGTGACACCTTCTGATTGAGATTAATGCCCTGATAAAAGAGGCCTCAGAGAGCTCAGTCAGTCGCCACGTCCACTATGTGAGGACACAGAGAGAAGGTTAATTCTATGAAGCAGAAAGTGTACCCACACTAGACATTGAACCTGCTGGTGCCTTGTTCTTGGACTTCCAGGCCTTCAGAACTGTGAGCAATACATTTCTGTTGTTTGTTTGTTTGTTTGTTTTTGTTTCTGAGAGAGTGTCTCACTCCAGTTGCAGGCTAGAGTGTAGTGGCATGATCTTGGCTCACTATAGCCTCAAACTCCCAGGCTCAAGTGATCCTCCCACCTCAGTCTCCTGAGTAGCTGGGACATGCCACCATGTCAAGCTAAATTTTTTTGTATTTTTAGTAAAGACAGGGTTTTCCCATGTTGCCCAGACTGGTCTTGAACTCCTGGGCTCAAGCCACCTGCCCACCTCGGCCTCCCAAATCACTGGGATTACAGGTATGAACCACCATGCCTGGCCAATTTCTATTGTTTACAAATTACCCAACCTAGGGTATTTGGGAAAACAGCCTATATAAACTAACACACATACAAACACACATAGAGTTAAAGAATATATAGTTATAAAGTTAGGAGACAAAAATGTCCTCTAGTCATTACAAATTATACTAATGTCATTGTGACTTGACTTGTGTCCTCCCCAAAATATACGGTGAAGTCCTAACCCCCAGTACCTAACAAATAATCTCATTTGGAAATTAGGTTTTTACAGAGGTAATCAAGTTAAAATGGATCATTAGGGTGGGCCATAATCCATATGAGTAGCATCCTATAAAAAAGGGAAATTTGGATGCTGAGTCAGACAAGCATAGAGGAAAGAGGATGTGAAGACATGCAGAAGAAGATGGCCAAAAGGCTCGAGTGGTGATGTGTGTACCAGCTGAGAATGCCAAGGATTGCTGGCAACCACCTGCAGCTAACGAGGCGAGGAAGAAGACTCCCATAGAGCCTTAAGGAAGAATACGGCCCTGCCAACACTTGATTGTAGATTTCAGGCCTCCAGAACTGTGAGGTCATCCATTTCTGTTGTGTTAAGCCACCTAGCTTTTGTTCCTCTGTTACGGCAGGTGTTAGAAACTAATACAGATGCATAGAATAAAAGCAACACAACCAAGTCCTTTTTTAATCTTTTAAGATTTTTTTTTAAAGTTCTTTCCTAAATAAACAAAAATACATAAGTAATTTTTAAAACTTACATAGGTTAATTTTCTAGTGCTGTACTGATTGGTTCAATTGCTAAGAATAGGCTGGGCATGGTGGTTTGGGAGGCCGAGACAGGCAGATCACAAGGTCAGGAGATCGAGACCATCCTGGCTAACACGGTGAAACCCCTGTCTCTACTAAAAAATACAAAAAACTAGCCGGGCGAGGTGGCAGGCGCCTATGGTCCCAGCTACTCGGGAGGCTGAGGCAGGAGAATGGCGTAAACCCGGGAGGCGGAGCTTGCAGTGAGCTGAGATCCGGCCACTGCACTCCAGCCTGGGCGACAGAGCGAGACTCCGTCTCAAAAAAAAAAAAAAAAAAAAAGAATACCGACTATAAGGTCAATTTTCTCTTTGACATAAGGGTTTTGAATAAGGAGTTTGATGGAAAATATCTGCAGATTAAGGTTCTTTTTCAAGACTGTGATAGTTAAGCTGACATTTTTGCAGCTTTAAATATATACCGAGTCACATCCTTACTAAAGAAGGAAGGTAATCGTCAAACATTTTAAAACATCCCATTCTTACAAGATTTTGAAACGCCATTATCACAGCTTTTCAGTAATGAACTCTCACAGTCTTCAGCTCTGCCCACTGTTGAAGAGAAGTAATCAGTCTAGATGGATACTTCCCTTATGGAGCTTTTAGGGGCATAATATCCATCCAGTCAGTCATTTGGACAGGCTTGATAAACCAAGCCCACAGTCAACCCGCCATTAAAAGCACAGAGTGAGTTAGATTTGTGGCACTCTCAGTATTAATTAGACATTGATGGTGGGCATCACTGTTCAGAAGAAGGGGGCATCTCTAGCTAATGTGTGTGCAGATCTCAACCGTCTTAGAGCTGAAAGGGCCCTTAGAGATCATCTGTTCATCTGCTCTAATCCTGTCGGAATGAGGAAAAGCATATTAGAACTGCAGGTAAGAGAGTAAGTAAAGAAGGAGCCTGGCATTAGAGGGGAGAAGATTAAAATAATACCTGGCAGGAATTGGCATTGGGGGAGAGTATAGACAGAAGACGTTTGGTGCCGAGCAAGAGAAAGAGCAAGTAGAGGTGTGCCTGGAAGGTTTGAATTCAGTTGGAGGAAATCAAGCAAACATCCAGGAGGCAGGCAAGCTGGGGATGATGAATTCATGTCCATCTCCTGCAGGGGACTTTCTCTGAGCCGACCTTGCATTTTCACCAGCTTTCTATCTTGGGTGGGGTGCTGACCAGTGGAGTGGGAGAGGAGGACTTGGCAGAAAATCTTTACTAGTGACCCAAGTCAACCTTGCCAGCGTTGGGCTCAGATGTCAACTTTAAGCATCCCTTGAGGTATAAACTTAGGCAGAATTTGATCATTTACAAACACCTGTCATTTGAACAGGTTTTGGGAAGGAGGCCATAAATGTTAGCACCTTTCTCTGCTCTCCCAACTGAAACTCCAAAATGCCAAAGCATATTTTCAGGAAAACATAGTGTGCTAACTCCAAATGGCACAGACAAGAGCCACACTTCACATCTCCTTCCCTGATCGGGCTGGGCCTCAGATATCCAAATGTAGCTGAGAAGTAACAGAAGAGTAGCTGAGAAGTAACAGAAGAGTTTTGAGGCCCCTCAGGGGCCCTGCTCTAATAAGAGCCAGAAGCTCCCAATGCTGCCACCTCCAGATATTATTAAAGTACTGAAATGGCATCCAAAACATGAACAAAAAGAAAACTGAAATTCTACCCTCTTGTTTCTCCTGGTTTTTTTTTTTTTTTTTTTTTTTTTTTTTTTTTGGCAAGTCTTGCCCTGTTACTCAGATTGAGGTGCACTGGCACAATCATGGCTCACTGTAGCATCGAGCTCCCCAGTCTCCAGTGATCCTCCTGACTCAGCCTCCCATGTAGCTGGACCTACAGGCACACCCCACCACACTTGACTAATTTTTGTATTTTTTGTAGAGACAGGGTTTTGCCGTCTTACCCAGGCTGGTCTCAAACTCCTGGGTTCAAGTGATCCACCCATCTTAGCCTCTCAAAGTGTTGTGACTGCAGGCGTGAGCCATCGCACCCGGCCGTTTCTCCTCATTTCAAATGCCATGTCCTGGGTGCTGAACAGGACAGTCCCCTACAACACAGAATTATCTGACCTACATTTCCATAGTGCTGAGGTCAAGAAACTCTGAGAGGGAGAAAAAGAGGAGTAGTAATTTAGAACAAATCTTACAGCCATAATACAAGGTGTAGCCTTATGTCACCATGGGTAGGTAGAATCTCTTCCAAACAAAGAGGCATAAACCCAGCCATATTTTCTTCTAAAGGTCTCCCAAATACTACTTGAATGGGGTTGAATGGTAGTCTCCCAAAATATATATCTAATTTTTGGGATATATACCATTGTAATGGTAATGGTAATGGTAATGATAACCTTATTTGGAGAAAGGATCTTAGCAAATGTAATTAAGAATCCCAAGATGAGATCATCCTGGATAATCCTGGGGAATCCTAAATCCAGTTGCAAGTATCCTTGTGAGAGAAAGTTCAGAGCTATATTAGACACACAGACACACAAAGGAAGCCATGTGAAAACGGAGGCAGAGATTGGAGTTAAGACACCAAAGAACACCTGGAAACATTAGAACTGAAAAAGGCAATGAAGCTTTCTCCCCTAGGGCCTCCAAAGGGAGTGGAGCCCTGCTGATACCTCAGTTTCTGACTTCCAGGCTCCAGCACTGCAAAAGAAAAGATTTTAGTTGTTTTATGCCACCACATTTGTGGAAATTTGTCATGGCAGCCCTAGAAAGCTAATACACTACTAAACAGATAATATGTTCAGACAACTTATATTCTTTCTAATGGCCAGAACTGACTCGTTTAAATGTGACTTCCAAAAAACTCTGACAACTATATTAACAAGCCAAGTGTTTCTCATGAGTTACATGAGCTAAATGACTCCCTTCACCAAAGGTAATGTTTAGTATTTTAAACAGAAGAAAGTCACACTTGGTATTTGTCTCAGACAACTCTCTATAAAGACAGCCTCTTATCTCAGAGTTTAAGATAAATTTTAGGCAGCGAATTCATAAGCATCAGGTGTCTCAAAATGTGAAACGCCATTGAAATCTGTTTCGAGAAGTTTTAATGTGAGCAGCAGACAGGTGTAAAATCATATTATGCAAGCCCTTAGGGCTCTCTGGCAAGTGATAAAAACTCAATGCCGGCCGAGACGGGCGGATCACGAGGTCAGGAGATCGAGACTATCTGGCTAACACAGTGAAATCCCGTCTCTACTAAAAAATACAAAAAACTAGCCGGGTGAGGTGGCAGGCGCCTATAGTCCCAGCTACTCGGGAGGCTGAGGCAGGAGCATGGTGTAAACCCAGGAGGCGGAGCTTGCAGTGAGCTGAGATCCGGCCACTGCACTCCAGCCTGGGCGACAGAGTGAGACTCCATCTCAAAAACAAACAAACAAACAAACCAATGCCAAATAGGTTATGCAAAAAACAAAAGTGCAGATTCAAGCATAAACTCAGGAGTCAAAGTATGCTGTAAGAATTCTATGGTTCTTACTCCTAGTTACAATGGCCTCTGCTGGGCCTTCTTCTTGGAAAGATTCCATGTGGTGACAAGATGGCTCCAAGTAGCCTGCACTTGACGTCACTCTTTGAGCTTATGATTGCAAAGAAGAAATGGGTCTTGTGTCTCTCAGGCACACTGCAATGTCATTAAAGGTCACAAATTAAGGGCACTTGGGTCATTTACAGCACTCAGGACCCAGAGGGCATTATTCTCCTGTTAGGCTTCCTGGGAGACCTGTCCAACTGCAATATATGAGAAAAAAGGAGCCATGCATATTAGCTTCCTGTGGCTGCAATAACAAATGGCCCCCAATTCGGTCGCTTAAATCAATATGACTTTATTCTCTCACGGTTCCAGAGAGAAAGTCAGAAATCAGTATCAATGGGCCAAACTCAAGGTAGTAGCAGAGCTATGCTCCCCTCGGGGGTCCTAGGGGAGAATCCATTGCCCTTTGCAGCTTTGGGTGGCTGCCAGCTTTCCTTAGCTGTAGTTGCATCACTCCAATTTTTAAAGTCCATCTCTTCAAATCTCTCTCAAATCCACCTTCACATGGCTTGCTCCTCTGTATGTGCATAATCTTCTTCTGCATCTCTCTTCTAAAAACACGTGTGATTGTATCTAGGAGACACCCAGATAATCCAGAAAAAATCTCCCCATTTCAAGATCCTTAACATAATCACATCTTGGCCATATAAGGTCACATTTACAAGATTCAGTAAGTAGGTATGTTTTGGAGGGCCATTTTTCAGCCTACTGCATCTTGTCACTGACAATGCTGCCCAAATCACAGCGATTAGACTCCTGGCAATCCCAGACAAAAAATAAACAAGGCACTGACAGATGCACCTTACAGGCTAATGCATGGATCATCTCTCAGCTCTCTGCTAAATACAATGACGTCATTATAGATTTGAACCATCACATAAGCCAAACTCAATCTCATACTTGCTTTACATTTATGGTGGGACTAAACAACAGATAGTGGTAGAAACAGCACATTTCATTTCATGCTCTCATTCATGTGTTCATTACGCTTATGAAACTCGATTAATTCACAGCTGTTTCTCAGTGCAAATATACAATGTTCATCAAGGCATGATCTCAGAACAGAAGCATCAAAGATGCTATGATATCAATATTAAACACATCTAGACAAAGACAAGCCTTTAGACACTGACATAGAAGCACCTACTGTCACACGCTAGCAGAGCAGGGAACTGTGCTAACTATCCATTAGTTCCCTGTGTTTTCCCTGACTCATCTTAGGCTCTAAACAAGAGGAAGAAAAAGGGGCCCCTCCACAAGTACTAATTAAAATGTAGATAGAAATTTCAAAATCAGATTTTTTAAATTTGCCTGTTTTCTTTATGAATCAATTTAAATTTATTAGCTTTTGCTAGTACTATAAGTCATGCATATATATGACAGACAACTTGGGAAATTACAGTAAAATATAAAATGAAAAATCCAAACCACTCACCACATGGAAAACTGCTCCAATTATAAAACAAATAGGATTATTTTGAGTAGTTGAGTCTAAGAAATGAAAACAACAAATTTGGGTGGAACATAAACACCACAGTCTATTTGTGTGTAATTTTTCAGGCTTTATTATAGTTCATGATAAAATCAATTTTCCGTAATGTTTATTTTGTTTTTCTTCAACAAGTGGTCTATCTTGTACAGAAGGGAATATTTTGCTGGAGAAATGCTCATTGTTTCCCTTCTGTATGTCTTTGAGAATAATGCTAAATACTGTTTTCTCTTATATATCTATTTATATTTGTTGTCTATATAATTTCCAATAGCAATTCTATTTTTCTTAGTGATAAAAATAATCTTCATATAATTAACACTTTCCCTTTGTTAACCTTGTGATTTGTGTAAAAAATCTACTTTCCTCTTAAAGTCATTTTTATAATCTTCTAATTTGTTCCTTAATAATTTTTGATGAACTATATCTATGAAAGAACATGTCCTTTTTTTTTGTGACTTCTTTATTGATCTGATTTGTCTTTTTCATGTCATTTCCTTAATACTTTATGAATATAATATCATCTTTATACTGTTTTTAGCTGAAGTTAAACATACACTCAATTCATAAAGAAATCTACAAGATCTAAAATAAAATATTAAAGAAAGCCCTCTATGTCATACAGCCTATATAGTTTGCTTAAAGCAAAAACTTTCCTTTTTTTTTTTTTTTTTTTTTTTTTTTTTGAGACGGAGTCTCGCTCTGTCGCCCAGGCTGGAGTGCAGTGGCCGGATCTCAGCTCACTGCAAGCTCCGCCTCCCGGGTTTACACCATTCTCCTGCCTCAGTCTCCCGAGTAGCTGGGACTACAGGCGCCCACCACCACGCCCGGCTAGTTTTTTGTATTTTTAGTAGAGATGGGGTTTCACCATGTTAGCCAGGATGGTCTCGATCTCCTGACCTTGTGATCTGCCCCTCTCGGCCTCCCAACGTCCTGGGATTACAGGCTTGAGCCACCGCGCCCGGCCAAACTTTCAACTCTTTGACTGGTTTATCTATGTATTTTTCTCCAAATTTGCAACTAATAATATTTTACTGCTGTTTCTTGGTATTTTTAGTTAGAAATATTATTTACTGGCTCCTTTTTACTTTATCCCTCTTCCACCATCAACATAGATGCATGCTCCCTCCCCCACTTTCTCAGTATTGATTTATGATGATTCTGCAGGAATATGCAGAGCCTACATATTTATAACTATGCAAATATTCTTCACAGATGGGCCATGAAATAAGATTTTAGTACATCTTATTTCTCAAAACAATTATACATTTCCTAGAGTTAATACTTGTCTCTTGTTTTTCTATGGAGTTATTATCTTTTTGTCCCCCACACCAAAATGTAAGTCTCCTTTTGGTCTAAATGCATTCAAACACCTCAGACATCCCATTATTGATATCCTCCTGGAAAGATGCCTTCAGTAACTGTAGCATCTACTCCAGCCTGGACTGGTGGCTCCCAAGGCCCACTGCACAACAGTTCCACAATTATCTTCCTTTGCCCTCATCCCAGGAATGTTTTCCTCCCTCTCTCCTGTATTGGAGCCTCTATTTCCTGGGCCTAGTGTGTTAACCATTCATCTATTTCCCTTCATTTTTCATCTCTTAGTCTCTATTCAACTTTCTGGGAAATTTTTATCAAATTTATTTACTAATTTTCCATGGATCTTTTTATTTCTATGATCACATGTTTTCAAAATAATCTATGAAGGCTTTTTAAATACACTGAATATTTCTTTTCTCCTTGTTTCATGGTGGTAATATCATCTCTAATTTCAGAAGACATTCATCATAATTTCTTGTCTCTCTGTCTTCCAAGTTTCTTAATTAATTTGGTCCACTCTGTGTTTTTCATACTGGGAACTGCAAGAACATTGGAGCTGGGCACCCACACTGCTTTGTAGAGCAGCCATCATTATTTACTCTGGGTGGGACTTTTTTGTACTGGAGTGACTACCAATGTCACTATCCTTAAGGTTCTAGTTGTAAGCTGATTAGAAACCACAAAAGTGTACACCGAAACCCATATAAAATATATGCAAAGAGAAATACCAACACTGGGGAGAAGGGCTAGGATCTCAATATACATGACATATATACTGAACTCTCCCCTTCTTTTTTAAGGGAAGTTCTCAGGGGATATCTGGGTCCCCTGGTCCAATGTATCAGCAGCTTTGTCATCTTCCAGAATTGCACTTCTGTCTTCTTCCAGCATGGCAGAGGAACCTCTGTGTTGAGACACAAAGTGAACAAGCAGGAAGATCTGGGTTCTAGCTGCTTCTTCCATTGTCTCCTGAGTTTGTGGTTTCTCTTGAAAAGTTGGCTGTGGATCTTATTTTTACTCCTCTGAAGGTTATGTCTTTTTCTCTTACTTGATTGTTTTTAAGACTTTTCCCTTTTCCACCAGTTTTCAGAAGTCTGACTATAACGTGCTGGTATGGTTATCTATCATATTTGAGGTTTGCAGAACTTCTTAGTCTGTGAGTTGATAATTTTCATCACTTTGGAAAAGTTTCAGTGATAATTACTAGGCATATAGCTTCTGCCTTGTTCTCTCTCTTCTCCTTCTGAGACTCAAGTTGTATGTGAGCTGGAGTTTTGAAGGTGTTATGTGTGTCTTATACTCTTCTATCTACCCTGTCCAATTCCTTTCTGTACTTCGGTTTGAATATTTTCCACAGACTGGTCTTCCAGTTCACTAATACAATATTCTCATATGTCTAATCTGCTGTTAAAATTATTCATTTAATTCCGTATGTCAGATATTGTTTGTTTTTAAAAATTATAGGAAATTTATTCAATTCTTTTTTATTCTAATGTTCTGGTAAAATTCTCTACTCCTTAATTAATCTATCAAATTATCCTCTACTTTCTTCCTTATATTAATCGTAATTATTTAAAGTCACCTACTGCTAACTTTACTAACTGGATCATCTGTGAATTTCATCAACCAAGAGCAATTCTCCAGAGGAAGGGGCGGCTATGAATCAGTATCAACCAACCCTCACAACAGCCAGGGATAGGGTGCCCTATTCTATAAGGAGAGCTGGGTAGGGTGTCTCTTGTGTTATAGAGATTTTCCTTTGATGTACCTTTATTGTCACTTAAATGCTTTATTTTAAATCAATGAAAGAACAGTGTATATGTTCCCTTCATCTTGAATGAGAACCTAATGGCTATGATTTAAAATTGCATTTGATTTTGATGCTCTTTTATTCAAATGGTGCTTAGCAATTTTAGCAATTTTTAGGCAATGAATTGCATGAGGTCTTTGGACTCCAAATACTATCAAAATTACATGTATAGTCATGTCTATTTTCTTAGGAAGTAGACTATTCTTAGTAGGGAATTTCTGCATAGGCAACTTGCCTCTGCAATCTAAGATGCATGTAAATAATAACTGAGTATTACCAAAAATTGAAAGAACTGAATTTCAAAAATTAAACTGTACAACCAACCCATATAAAATCATTGAAGGGATCATGCAGTATCACTTGAAAAAGCGGCAAAAGCCCCCACAACAGTAAGAATTGATACAAGCAGATTAAACATTGTGTTCTAATGGAGAAGTATTATATAAACTCTTAAAGGTTAGCTATGGGAGCACAGCAAAAGGACTGTTTGACAAACATACATTAAACAAGGGTGTTGCCCATCGCAGCCCTATCCACAATGACTCTACCCATCTCTGTGACAGTTATCAATCAATTCTGAATGACATATGGCTTACATGTTAAAGAGTCCAAAATTAAGACTTTCAATCCATCCGCTCCAGACAGTGGTTAGCCAATGTGACTCGTTTTTGTTTTTGTTTTGTTTTGTTTACGTTTCCCCTTTGCTTTTTATTTTTCACTTGGTTCTTAGGTAATTGGGAGACAGCTTACAGAACACATGATCTCTTACTCAAACAAGAAATCATTACTAAAATTTGGAGCAACAAGTTTTCCTGGTATGTTGGCTTATTTATTTTTGTTGGCATTTTGGAAGGGGCATACAGGTAACGGAAATGAACACAGGGCAGAGAATTCTCAGCATGTCCATCACTCAGCAGTCATGGCACGTACGGGGGCCATTTTTGAAATAGAAGGAGAAATGCATTTTAGATAAATGAAGTGAACCCCTCCATTTATCTAGCAGCTTGTGATTGTCAGACAGTGTTTGCTGTTGGATTACAGAAATTGCCCGACTTCATTTCATGAAACTAAATGACATACATGACTAACAAAAATATTCATGCATCTTCAAATTAGTTTTTGAGGCCACAAGCAAAGCAACAATTTAGAAATGGATAAAGAGAGTTATTAGAAATTAAGATATGCACAACACAAAAGAATGAATTCAATAATAAAGTATGTATTTTTTTGTCAAAGACATAAAAACACTTCATTTCAGTGGCAGAGACTAGTGTCTGTACAGTCAGAGTCAGGAATATTAGGAAAACTCTAAGTAAGATACCTAAAAGTATTGAGTATTATCAATCATAGTGGGTGCTATTGGCACCCCATCCAGCTCTTCTTATGAAACAGGATACTGTATGCTTGGCTGCTGTCAGTGTTGGCTGATCCTGGTTCATAGCTTCCCAACTCTTTAGAGAACTCCTCCTGGTTAATGAGAGCTACCTCACCAGGAAGTTACGTCACCAAACACTCCAAATTCAACAGCCGAAGAACAAGGGAGAGTTGGTTATAAATCGCCACAGCCCTTGCCTCAGATGGGATCAACAATGGTTCTATTTATGCTCCAGAGCTGTGTCTGGGATCGGGTTGAGGCTATACTCCAGCTGACAGTAAATTTTTGCCTACTGCCTTTCTTTGCTATATCACTCACTCCCTACCCTTTCAGAGCATGCCTTAAATAAATCACATGCTTGAGAGCCCCTGTCTCAGATTGTGTTTCCAGGGTACCTGACCTAAGCCTCATATATGAATTTCAATTAAAAATTAACAGTTATATTCACTGTAAGGCAGACGTCAACTATAGGAGGTATTTTGGCCAGTACAAATGAGTACAATAAAGCAGCAATTGTCTTCTGGAGCCCTACATACCCAGGTCCAAACCCTAGCTCTACCACCTATCAGCTGGCTGATCTTGGCTAAATCACATAAACTTCTAGACCTCAACTCCTCTGCTGTTGAATGTTGAAAATAATACCCCCACTGTAGTGCTGCTGGAGAACTCAATGAGATGATGCTTGCAAAGAGCCAAGAACAGAGTAAGGGCATAATGAGTGATGCCTGCTATTATTTTTGTTGCCGTCATCATGATTTCATGACAAATTAGGTCATTAAAGTTACATCAAATAAGCATAATGCCAAGTTTCAAATTAGTAGGGAATGTTTTCCTTAAACAAACAGGAATTCAGGCATTACTTAAGCATGACAGAAGAAAGAGCAAGTGGAAGGATGATGCATATTAAAAATTTAATCCTGACAGAGAATTTAGGGATAAACCCAGTGTACTGTTCTTCCTGGCCGTCCTCTCCAAAATGTACTATAGAGAAAACTGAGGTACAGAAAGATTAAGTGGCTTGCTCAAAGTATTCCTGCTTGTTATTTACAGAAATGTTAGAAGCATGAAGAAATCTGTTTGTATGTAGCAAAAAATTAGAATGGTATGGCAGGGTGAGATGAGGGTAGAACAGGGAACAGTTAAGTGTATCCCCAGGGGCTAGTCTTGTTTTCCCTAGCACTGACTAGGAGAAAATGCTAATATCTGTCAGTGTCTGAATGCATACAAACCACGGTTCCCAACCCGCCTTGCGGTTTCTTGAAGCTATGTGACTGAGTTGTGGCCAGTGGAATTTGGGCACAAGGGATGCACTTTCTGGCACGGCATGATCCTTTGCATGATCCTCCACTCGACTTTGTGTTTCTTCCCTACTGCCCCTGGAGGCATGGGCTGAAGATGGGATACCATGAGACAGAGGACACTGTGGGCTCCTGAATGGCAGCATGGAGCCAAGCCCCACAGACCGCACTGGACTCACTTGCAAGGGAGGAATAAGTCTTCTGCATGTGAGTGTTCAGCTTCTAGGAGGGTGGAGTTGTTTTAATGGCAGTTAACTCAACTTGGCTCATATTCTCTGAAACTAGTAAAATCTTAGTCCTCATCTACATAAAATATACATAATCAACTATAAATCTTCCAGAACATTATTTAAAAAGTAGAGTAAATACGTTTGAATAAATGGGTATATAAAACAGCATCTGACAGAAAATCTTCACCAAGGGAACAGATGTAAGAACCTAGAATCTGAGGAGAAATGAAAGATAAGAGCCTAGAATCTGAGGAGGACAGTTGGTAACACTGTCTCAGGTTACAAACTTCTGGGTCAAGATCAACTGGGGATCATGTAATTATTACACAGGGAGTCCAAATAAACATACCAATCAAACATTGATAAACTAAAAAAAAAAAAAAAAAAAAAAAAAAAAAAAACTGAGTCATCTTGTGTTCATTTATCAATTCAGGAAATATTCATTGAGAACTTGCTAAGTACTAGGTATGATAATAGGTGACAAACTTTTTCTTAAAGAGAGAGTCACATAGGCTTGGTAGGCCAGACAGTCTCTGTTGCTACTGGTCAAGTTAGCTGAATAGCAGCCACAGACGTTATGTTACAAAAAAATAAAATGCAATATGTCTGGATTCCAAATAAAACTTTATTAACCATTCTTACAGGCCAACAACATGCAAATGAATGTCTATGTTCCAATAATACCTTAACTATGATCAACACACCTTAGTTTTTAACTCCTGAAAAATTTTAATAAAAATAATCTTTAAAATCCACTTCTATGACACTAAGAACATATGATAAAGATAAGCAAAAAAAAAAAAAAAAATGAGCTCAGAATCATGATTTTTGAGAGCTGTGGGGGAGACAAGTTTCTCCTTGCCCAATAAATATAAAACATAATTTAAAAAGTTAATCAATGTGAATATCTCGTTGGAATAGTTATTATAAATTATTAATTAATATATCATGCTTTAAATTATACAGAAGAATTTCAACAGAGGGTAGTTATATTATAGTGTTATGACCCATTAGAGAGGGTATTACAAATTGCCTCAATTTATTTTTAAATTTAATTTCATATTAATAATAGAAAGTAATTTAAACTCAAGAATCCCAGCAGCTTCTTTAGAACTGGCCACTAAAGATTCATAAGTGTGTGTGTGTGTGTGTGTGTGTGTGTGTGTGTGTGTGTGTATGCAAACTATGAATCTTTACTGTTTAGATTTCTTCATATATGGAGACATATATATTCAACATATATATGAAGAAATCTAGGCTGGGCGCGGTGGCTCACGCCTGTAATCCCAGCACTTTGGGAGGCCGAGGCGGGTGGATCACAAGGTCAGGAGATTGAGACCATCTTGGCGAACATGGTGAAACCCCGTCTCTACTAAAAATACAAAAAAATTAGCCAGGCGTGGTGGCAGGTGCCTGTAGCCCCAGCTACTGGGGAGGCTGAGGCAGGAGAATGGCGTGAATCCGGGAGGTGGAGCTTGCAGTGAGCCGAGATTGCGCCACTGCACTCCAGCTTGGGCGACAGAGCGAGACTCCGTCTCAAAATAAATAAATAAATAAAAGAAGAAATCTAAACCAAAAAATTCCCTAAGCACATCAAAGATATTATATGTTCAATTAAGTAATCTTAATATCACAGATTAGAAAATGGCTTCTTTAAAACATATGGAAACTGAGGCAATAATCAACTAACACAGGGTTTCTCAACGTTGGCACTGTTAGCATTCAGAGCCAGGTAAATTTCGCTCAACAGGGAGGTCCTGTTCTGTGCATTGTAGAAGGTTTGGTACAACCCTGGTTTCTACCCGCTAGATGCCAGTCAAAGCTTCCCCACCAGTTGTGACAACTACTAATGTCCCCAGATATTGCCAAATATTCCCAGAAGGTAAAATTGTCAGGAATTGAGAACTTCTAGTCTAAAAATTGACTCATGTTGACACTGAATCCCCCCAACCCAGATATACAGGAAAGAAGTTAATATCTACTTTAACTTTTGAGAGAATTCTCTCCCAATATTGATCATGTAGTCAGAGAGATTTAACAGTTTTCAATTTAGAAACCATAGAGAGGCAGGTGGCAAATTGGAACACAGATTTCATTTTTTCTGCTTATCCCAGCAGTTGTGAGTGAGAAACAGGCAGTGAATTTCTTTCCGTTAGTAACAAAACAATATAAAAATGGATTTGGAGCTATTTCCCAAAAGAATTTTAGGAAGACAGTGAGGTTAAATGAGCTGCAGCCCCTTTGTGTTTTTTAAACTCTGTTCAGCGAGCATCTACCTCCAGCCATCTGCGGTGGGATCCCAGATGGGCAAATGCTGTGAATTAGTCTTGAGACCAGCTGCAGTTTTATATTTTTCAAAAAGCTTTGTTCTTATAAAATAATCTTCGTGATTAAGGCGAGAAGAAAACTGATACTAAAGATGTGAATCTATGATTATGGTATGAGGTAGAAGAAACAAATTATGGTCCACCCTTGCTATGCCTGAAAATGATTGGTTTTCAATATGAGATGGCTAACCTTCAGCACGCAGCGAGTTGAAAAAAAAAAAAATCATAGTCTCTGATCAAAAAGGTACCTTATAAGTGAAAATAAATTAATATCTGATTCTCTAGTCATCGATGATAAACAGTTTTACTTCCTTAAATTAAAAGCAAATCTTGGTCTTTAAATGTTAAGAGACATCTTCTCTTAGTATGTTAAGGCACACCTGTCTGAAAATCATAAGAAATATTCCAAATATAGCCATTTTACTTCATGGTACATTTATATGTAAATATGCATATGGTCATGCCAAGAGATTTACCTCATACAGATAACATTCTCTCAGGGTAACAGAGTACTTGTATCCCAATTCCTGCTCAAATCTTCATGTCTTTAGCAACTCCACCAGTGATGTTTCTAGTTTGTCAAAAGACAAGATTCTTTTTTTTTGTCAAAAGGGAAGAGACTTCTGATTTGAAGTATGTTGACTCCATGTCCAAAATATTACTTGCACCACATTTATCAGGCAACCTGACTTGGAAGTGAGTTTTCTCCTTCAGAAGCCACCCCACAAAAGCCTATTTTTCTCATCACTGAATTTCAGTATGGTTCTACAGAGCTGAGCCGCCATGTGTGACAGTGCTTTGATAGATATCATAAGGTTGGGGAATGGTGGGAGGAGACTGGAGAGGGTGCACTAAGGCGGTATCCCCGTGCTCCTACTGCAGCCAGGAAGTGTGCTGGCTGCTGGACGGAAAGTCCCACCCTTGATTTCAGGGCAGTTGGCAGGGACAATGCAGTGGGGTCTCCAGAATCCTATAAATGTCACTAAGTAGAAAAAAAAAAGAATCATTATTCAACATCTGCTTTCTCATCATTGTTGCTAAACCAATGTTAAGGCAGGAGAAAAAATTTGGGAGATAGGAAAATTGAAAAACAGTATTGAGAAGACAAGTGGTTGCTATGTAAGGAATGAATATATCAGTCAGGAATTGCCTGTCTCATCCACAAATTGTCCTCTGGGGTGACAGTATGCACACGAGTGTCTTAGGATGTCTCTTCCAAAAGCATTTCTTATTACTCTAGATTCTGGGTTAACATTACTTTACTTTTCTTTTCTTGAATTTAGGGACAAAAATATCATGTTTACCTACCACTCCATTAGTGTTAAGTTTAAAAAGGTTAGGGAAGAGTGAACATATTAAATACCAAGGGATGGAAATTTGTAAGCCATCTGTTTTGACTCTACCACCTTCCAGGTAACTAATCTAATAATCTCATCTAATTCTGAACAAATAAAAAGAAAGAAAACACTTCTTACAATACAGGAATGAATTTCAACACGAGGCAATAAGTACTAGTCAGAAATAAAGGTTACAAGGCTGTGAAATGCCTCAGAGGGTCACCAGCCAAGCAGACACAGAATGGGTTACAAAGAGGTGATGTCTCCAGTGAAACTCAAGGATGGGCAGTCTTTTTCTCCAAGAAAAAGAAGATAAATAGGGTGAAGGTGTTTGAGACAGGACAGCAAGAGCAAATGCTTCAAGTTGGAAAATAGCCTACAGTTTGGAAAACGATACGCAGCATGACATGACCAGACAAGGTAGAAACTGCCCCCAGGTGATCAGGAAAGACACAGGTAATGCAAACTGCCACCTGGAGGTGAACCTCTGTCCTGTACAGGGGCAGGACCCAAGGATGCCCTGTCTAGTGCTAAATAAAGTCTACTGGTGAAGCACATTAATTTCTCATTGTCTCCAGTTTTCTTGAAATTGGTTGTCCTCCTTGATCTGTTTCACCATTTTTCTACATTTAAACAACAATTTTTAACTTTGGAGAGAGAAAAGGGGAAAAATATTAACCTGAGATATACAAATCAACTCCCATGATTGGTGGTAGAAAACAATCTTTCTACGTAATAATTGAAGGCACACAAGTCAAATGTTCTGTCACTTATTATCTAAAACAACGCTTTCCAGTGGGGCACACCAGCCACCCAGAACACTTCAACTCTGGCTGGTCCAAATGCAAATGTGATGGAAATATAAAACATACACTGGAGTTTGAAGACTGAGTTCCAGGAAAAAAAAATGCAACAGATCATTAATTTCTTATAATGATTCTATGCTGAAATTAAAATATTTTGGATATATTGTGGTAGTAAAATATACTGTTAGTAGTCATTTCCCTTGCTTCTTTGTACTTTTTTCAGTGTGCCTAGCAGATCACCTTAAATTGCCTATTTGGCTCACATGGTGCTTCTATCAGACAGCACTGCTATCACACCCTTTGTCTACCAATGTGCTTATTCCTTTCTGTTACCCTTGGGAACTGTTATGTAAATTAAAATAAAATATTCATAGAAACCAACAAGACCTCTTTGCTGGAGACATGTGATATATTAAAAAAAAAAAAAAAAAGTGTGTCATGAAGAATTGCCAGCCTTCTCTCTCCAGGCTAAGTAAACAGTAGGCTACAGAACTCCGTACACAGCCACAGAATATGAAAAAGCAGAACAGCCCTGCTTTGCACCAACGGCACAGCAGTCTGACCTCTATCATTAGAGCTGCATGTTCAAAACCACAGTTCAAACAGTTACTGTCTTCTTGCTTGGTGCTATGTCAGTAGACTAAGCTCTCACCAGGTGCTGGTACTGATGGGCATCTTATACTTCAGTAATAGCTCATTAATCCCATCAATAGTTGCAACCTGATTTCCACCAAAGGCAGCCAAGACCAAGGGAGGCAATGATGAGAAAAGTACAATTAGTTTCCTTGACCTCACAAAAATATATACACATGAGTTAATGGAAATACATCTCCTCACTTTTTTGCATCTATTTATTTGGACATCATGTTAGTAAAACTTGCAAAAATATCACAATAGACTTTCATAAGTCCTTTACCTAGATTCCCCTGTTAATACTGTATCATATTTGCTTTATTATTTTTGCCTCTGTATACATGTATAGCTTCTGTGCATGTATGTGTGTAACAATTTTAAAAGCTATTTTGATATAAGTTGCACAAATGATACCCATTACCCGTATATATGTTAGCATGTTATTCCAGAAAACAATGACATTCTCCTACATTAGTTATCAAAATCAACAAATTAATATTAATACATTTCTACTATCTTATCCAGACATTTGAATTTATCCAGTTGTCCCAATCATGTTCTTTATAGTAAGAAAAAATATATCTGCTCCAAGATTCAATTTGAGTCAAGTATTGCATTTGAACCCCATGTCTATTTGTTCAGCTTTGTGATGGAGTAGCTCTTTATTATTCTTTTTTCATACTTTTCATGACTTTGTGATATCTGAAGGGTAGGGGCCAGTTTTCTTTGTAGAATGTCCCTCAGTGTATCTGATGGTTCCTCATAAGGTTAGTAGTCATAATTTTTGGCTGAAATATCAAGGGCATCTTGTTGTGTCCTCCATGCATCAAATCACTGAACTCTGTCCCCTTGCTGGTGAAGTTCCCCTTGACCTTTGAGTATTTGGTCATGGGTTATTTGCCAGATTTCTTTACTATCAAGTTATAAGTTTTCCTGTTGTAATTAATAAGTATCATATAGGTAAGTACTTTAAGACTACTATTAATAAACATCCTGGCTGTCATCAAACTCTGACCCACAAATTAAGCATCCATTGATCACTTTTGCCTAAATAAATTTTTAGTATAATGGTTGCCAAATCATGACCTCCTAATCAAATTATTCCTTCAATATTTATTAGTTGGCATTTGTTTAGTCATTCATTGATGTTTTATGTTAGTATCTACTCATGGATTCTTATGTTTTTCGATGTGTTATAATCTACTATTGGCATTATCTATTTTGACAATCAAACTGTCCCAGATTTCTTCAGTGAGCTCACTTCAAGCTGGCTCCTAGTTTCTTGTGACACACCCTCATCATTCTTTAAATATTTTCCTTAATTTCTGAAACAACAAGCTCTTCCAGTCTTATCTGAGTTCTCCCTGCCCAACTCTAGATTAAGTCACTTCTCAAGAAATCCTTCATCTGTTTTCATGGAGAATTAAGTTTAGAAACAAAGTAACCTGTATGAAGTGTGTTCACTGCTACTAAGACAAGACTTCTAAACCCTCTCAGCTGACAGAGCTAGTAAATTTGGAAATAAATGAATGTGTATATGTAAATACATGCTTGTGCACACACAGACCTACACAAGCTCACTTTTTAACACATGTGATATGCCAGAGAGTATACCATGAGAATCAAAATGAATATAATATGTAGTTTCTATCTACTAAAAGATACAGATTTTAGAAACTGTTATCTAAAACAATCTTTAAAATGCCATTTTGATTAAATTATTGATCACTCTTTTTTTTAACTGGCAAATAAAAATTGTATATATTGATAGTGTACAACACGTCACTTTGATATATGTACACGTTGTGGAATGGCTACATCAAGCTAATTAACATGCAGGTATCTCACATACCTTTATTTATTTATTTACTTATTTATTTATTTATTTAGGTTGTGAGGACACTTGAAATCTACTCTCTTAGCAATTTTCAAGCATATAGTACATTGTCAGTAGCTATAGTCACCATGTCATACAATGGATCTTTTTAACTTATTCCTTTGTCTAATTGGAATATTTTGTCCTGTGGCCAACATCTCCCTAACACCTTCCCTGACCTTCCGGGCCCCTGGAAACCACCAGTCCACTCTCTGCTCCTAAGAGTTTGTCTTCTTTAGATTTCACACATAAGTGAGCTCTTGCAGTATTTGTCTTTCTGTGCCTGGCTTATTTCACCGAAAATAATGTCTTCAAATTGCTGATCATTCTGATTCCTTAATAACAAATTCATAATTTTACCACTCAATTAGCTCAATGAAAGACTCCGGATATATACTAAATTGCAGTAGAAAGACAATTTATTGTCAATTGTGATTAAACTATTATAATGGAGATTATTATTTATTATTATCACTTTAAAAAATCAAAAACAATAAAAATTACTGATAAATTGCTATGTTTTATCTCTTTTGAATGTCTTACTTATTTTTTACCATGCTAATATGGAGTTGGTAGTGATTTGTGGCCATTTCACAGATGAGGAACCAATAATTCCTAGAAAGTTATAGAATTAGATCACAAATAAGGTCGATGCGTCTTCAAAGCCCTTGCTTTTTAATCAATATTAGCTTTGATCGTGGGACTGGCTGATTTTAACACCCTGCTAAAGTAAAAGATCTAATACTAAAACCTAGCTCTGAAGTTCCCTGAGTGCTCAAAAACAGCAGCATTAAAGAGAGAATAAAATAATATAAAATCCTCTCCAATCACTTCTTAGAGCTCTAGTACATGAGAGTGAGACTAAAATGGGTTGAAGAACTTTTTCCAAACTCTACACAGCCCAAAGATTCTGGCATGGTCCACAGGGAGTTCCAGAATCTTGGTGAAGAAGATATTTGTGTCTTAACTCTCTTATTTTCTAGGAGACACTTTTTAAAGACTAGAGGGAAAAGTGGGCTTTTGTGACTCTGATCTGCTACTAAAATAAATACTTCATTTAAGCACAAGATCTCAGGTCCATTGTCCAAACCGCAACAACAGAAATAGGTAAATTTCATTTTGATCTATTTCCCTTTATTCTTTGTTACAGTTAGCTTTTAACCCAAGTATTCATATTTATGTTAATATAAATTATAAAGAGGAAACAAAGCTGTTTTACAAGAAATTGATGCCCGAATACATCAAACTAAATAATCGATGATTGCTCTGGGGAAACGAATGCATCCAGGCTTTGAGGTAATGTTCCTTGAATGGCCTCTCATCTAAGGAAGGATAAATCAGGATCATATCCATGGAACAAAGAGGGCCACCTGGCAGGAGGAAAAGGCTAATTGGGAATTAAGGGAGGTGATGACTCATAACAAGTAGGGCAGCCTTAGTCCTGAGGCCTGACCCACTGAGAAAATGAGCCACTACTCAGCCTGGATTAACATCTTTATATACATCTGTCTTCATCCCTTCAAGCAGTGAGTTAATTGGGATGGAAAATGAAGTTCGAGAAAAATAAATTTCACCTACCTGGATAAGAGACAGATCCTCAAGTTGTAACCTGAAGAGGTAGTTTCTACAAAATATAAAAAGAGAGCAGTTTTATTTTTAATCGATCCCAGAAAGTTAAGAGTTTATAAAAATTTCAAGAACAAAGAAAATAAAATAATAATTTTGACTTCAAAAGCATCTTCTTTCTAAGAATATGGTTAGCACTACTTTCCTTGGATCTTAGAGTATAAAGAGGAATTCAAGATGTCAACAAATACACATTTGAGATTGGTGAGAAAGCTAACGAATAAGTGGGGTGTGTTTGTACATAATTACAGTAAGTGTAAGTCATTAACTGGCTCTCTTGATCTATATGGAATAAATAAAAGGACATGGGCATTCCATTCTGAAACCGAGTTTCACTTAAGCAAGATGATGTAAAAATATTCCTCATAGGTCTTCCTTTTTAATCATCACCTAAATTCACCATGTTTTATAATTAAGATTTTGAATTCAAGCAGTGCTCTGAGGTTCACAGTAGTCTACCTTGTAGGATGGATTCAGTATGTAATAAAAGTTTAGAATTATGAACTTGGGTGCAGTATGGTGGCTCACACCTGTAATCCCAGCACTTTGGGAGGCTTAGGCGGGAGGATGTTTTGATCCTGGGAGGCGGAGGTTGCCAGGCTCCTGGGAACCATGGCAAAACCTGTCTCTACAGAAAGTACAAAAATTATACAGGTATAGTGGCATATGCCTGTAGTCCCTGCTACTCAGGAGGCTGAGGCAGGAGGATGCCTTGATCCTGGGAGGTGGAGGTTGCAGTAAGCTGTGATCACCCCACTGCACTCCAGCCCGGGTGACAAGGTGAGACCCTGTCTCAAAAATAAATAAATAAATAAATAGTATATATACACACACATATAAATATAATTTTCAGTTTATGGAATTTGGTTTAAAAAAAAAGAAAAGAAATATAAACTTGGTGGTCTGCCCAAAGGAAACTGATGACATCAAGGGCTTCGAAGAGTCAGTTTCACTGCCCAAGCCTAAAATAGGAAATCAGAGAAAAGAAAACTATCAATTTCAACAAAGAAGGGGAAGAACAGTGAAATATGAGTGAAATATGCAGTGGAGATCAGTAGAGCACAGGGAAAAAGATACAGATTAGTTATACCGGGCTTTGGACTCTAGTGTTGCAGGTTTTAGAAATAACTCATTAACCTCCCTCAGTATTCTTTGTTTCAGCCTCTAACTGAAATCCTGGCATCATGTAAATGGGAAAATGGGGCAGGGATGTGCAGCAACAGCACCCCAAAGAGGAAGGGAGGAGACAGCCAGCCCAGTACAAATAACAATGGCAAGAAGATGCTGACACATAATGGTAAGCAAACTCTAAGATGCAAATGAGCATGAGGTGGGATCTCCAAGAAGCCAAGGATGTTGTTATAATGGGCTGGTCCAAGGTCACTTCTATGGAACAAAGAGAGAAATTTTACAACACCAATAAGACATAAATGTTGAGTATTTTCACTATCGTGGGGAGGGGGATAAATATATAAGCTGGACATATGTACCAGTAGAAGTGACAAGTGATAGCCAAAGCGGCCCAAGGGCATAGCCTCGAGATGACCAAGAAACATCCCTATGGTTATGGACAGAGTTAGGGAGGACAAAGCCCCCATGCAAGCTGGCACTCAGAAGCACATGTACACACACAGCTGCAGGATGAAAGAGGACCAGGCTCACATTCAGTTATCTCATGAATCCAGGCATTGGCTCCCGAGCATTCAGGTTTCGCACAATTTGCCCCCTCACATGGGCGTACCACCTCTCTAAACTGAGTGAAAACGGCCTCCCCTAAACCACAGCAATAGTCTCCTTACCACACTCTTTCTACCTTTCCAGTCTCACCTCTGATATACCCCAAGAGAAGCTCCCAGAAGCACTGCTTGGCACACGCCACCTCCATCACAAAGCCATTTCAGGAAAAGTTGCCCTGTCCTTTATTATAATGCTGCAGCCCTCTATGCAGAACCAGGTAAAGGATACCTCTGAGGGGAGGGAATATTACAGGAAAGTATTTTGATTTAGTCGGTGCCATGAGAAGTCTAGGACTCCAACAGAAACGTCATCTGCAGGCCAGGCACATTGCCGTGTAATCCCAGCACTGTGGGAGGTCGAGGTGGGCTAATCACTTGAGCCCTGGAGTTCTAGACAGGCCTAGGCAACATAGGGAGACCCTATCTCTACAAAAAGGAAAAAACACAAAAATAAGTCAGGCGTTGTGATGCATGCTTGTAGTCCTGGCTACTCAGGAGGCTAAAGTGGGAGGATCGATGGAGCCTGGGAGGTCAAGGCTCCAGTGAGCCACGATCCTGCCACTGCACTCCAGCCTGGGAGACGGAGAGAGATCCTATCTCAACAACAACAAAAAGTTGTTTTCAGAGGAACAAATGTGAACTTGGTGCACACACAGAAGAGTATGTTGAAGCAGCCAAGGTAGCTGGCACTGGAGAGTGACTCGCATTTCAACATCAGCCAAGCTTTCACCCAATGTGACCTAGAAACCAGCACACCTCCTCTAAGGGAAGTGAGAAATCTACACACACACACAGACAAGGCTTTCAGAAGTGGGGCTTACCAGTGTGATATCGTTTGGCTGTGTCCCCACCCAAATCTCATCTGGAATTTTAATCCCCGTAATCCCCATGTGTCCAGGGAGGGGCCTAGTAGGAGGTGATTGGCTCATGGGGGCGGGTTGCTTCATGTTGTTCTCATGATACTGAGTGAGTCTCATGAGATCTGATGGTTTTATAAGCATCTGGCATTTCCCCTGGTTGCATTTCTCTCTCCTGCCACCACGTGAGAAGGCCCAAGCTTGCTTCCCCTTCACCTTCCACCATGATTACAAGTTTCCTGAGGCCTCTCCAGCCATGTATAACTGTGAATCAATTAAACTTATTTTATTTATAAATTACCCAGTCTCTGGTGTTTCTTTATAGTAGCATGAGAACAGACTAGTACACAGCAGCACCAGGGAAATCACTGGCCATTGCACACCCATCGCCTCTATGGGCAGCTCAGCTCCCCACTCTCACATATTTCTCACTGTCTTTCTGGTCTCCAGAGGCTGCCCCTCTGCTATGGGAGGCAGTATTACCTAGCGATTAAGAATATTCATGCAAAAGCTGGAGTTCTGCCTCTATACAATCTCAGGAAGAAAGTATTTCTCTCTATGCCTTAGTCTTTTCATCTGTAAAATGGAGCTAATAATCAAACCCATCCCCTAGCATTGTTGTGAGGTTTAAATCTAAGAAAAACACTTAGAATGAAGTCTGACCTACTGTAAGCATCAATTAATGGTGCCAACTTCTATGTTTATTTTGTCATTGGTCCTGGAATCCAGTTGTCCTACCCCTTTTCAACCCACTGGCAATTTTAAGAAAGACTTCTTCAGTAAGTATTTCCAATAAAAGAAACTCATTCATTTAGTAAACGAATTACCTAAGAGCTTTGGTGATATCTCATGGTTCCTTCTTTCTTGCATATTCACACACATACGTGTGCACATTTATGTTCACACTACGGTATCTGTCTCCAGAAACTTTCTTGAAAAGAAGCTCTCATACACAAAGAAGAGCTGGAAATGCTGTCAGGCCCTTTGAGAAAAGATGACAGCAGAGTCTGCAGTGCTCTGTAGAGCTCTGTGCAGATCAAGCGAACAGCTCTGTCTACTTGGGGAGGGGAGTGGAGGAGACACAGAGATGGCCGTATGCAACACCTGCTTCCAGTTTTCAGGTGTTTTCCACAGAATAAGATAATGGCTTATAATAAAAAATATGCCACATTCTCAGTCCACATCTCCATAAGCAAAGATAACTCTTCTGATCATTATTTTTCTGCTTCTCAACTTCCAATGGGTTGTAAGGTACCCCTCCTCTCCAGAAACATTGCTAGTGGAGTTCAACCATCTACCTCTTCTCCTTCCAAATACCTGAGAGCTATGGTGCCCTTCCAATTATCTCACAAGCAATAACAAATCAATGTGCCAGAGGTGTTCAATAGGTGAAAGGAAGGGGCAGAGAGGATGGAGGGGCACGCTTACTATGAAATTCCATCACCGCCACCATCACCATCACCACATCCGATACCCCAGGAAGGAAAGCACCAGAGGATTTGAACTTTTCTTTTGTAGTATTTTCTGGGTTGCAAGATAAAAATTGGTGATTATTTTACCCCATTCTCATATTTTTAATCCAATAATATAGAGTCTAAGAAATCGAGAACTAATCTGTCACTAAAGAGTATATACCCCTTGATTTATAGATGAGGAAACTTCTATAAATTAAGAGGTGCAGTGAGATTTATCCAATAGTGTAAGGCTTCAGAGAAAGTCCTGGGATTAGAAACAAGCCCCCGTCTTAATGTCCCTTGTCCCATTATGCCTCATGGCCTCACCTATTAGTCATTCTTAATTTCTAATTTCACCTGCACCAAATTCCTAGTTTCACCTGCACCAAACATGCATACCCACAGAAACAAACACAGCAACAGCTCTTTTACTACGAGTATTTCATATCTTCACTGGTCATTTACAGGACCATTTACAAACCATTTTAAGAAAATTCAAGTCTTAGTTCTGCTAATAACAAATTTGATCCTAGGCCATCAATTTTCACCTCTGGGACTGTGATCTGGCTGTGATGTATGTCTCCCCATGAGGAGAACAGTTTGAGCCTACGAGTCTGGCTGTTTAAATGGCACCTCTTTTCTCTCTTTTTATACGGGCCTGAATAACTCCCTGCCCATACCTAATTCTAAGAAGAGCCCTATTTCTTAACTTATGAAATGAAATAGATAAACTACACAATTATCTCAATGTATTTAAATAATACAAATTCCCAAAAGACTGTGACCATGTTTAGATATACACAATGCCAGCCGGGCGCGGTGGCTCACGCCTGTAATCCGAGCACTTTGGGAGGCTGAGGTGGGCAGATCACGAGGTCAGGAGATCGAGACCATCCTGGCTAACACGGTGAAATCCCGTCTCTACTAAAAATACAAAAAACTAGCCGGGTGTGGTGGTGGGCGCCTGTAGTCCCACCTACTGGGGAGGCTGAGGCAGGAGAATGGTGTGAACCCGGGAGGCGGAGCTTGCAGTGAGCCGAGATCGCGCCACTGCACTCCAGCCTGGGCGACAGAGCGAGACTCCGTCTCAAAGAAAAAAAAAATATATATACACACACACACACACACACACACATACACATACACAATGCCTAAGTTCTATGAATAAATGGCCATCTAACAAAAACCTTTTTATTATGGCAAATTTAAATCATTTCCTGAGAAGTGTTTTTCATGTGTTATTTTTCACAACTGAGTAACTTATTTCAAAATAATCTTAAAAGAAACCTCAACATATAAAACAGATACAATAATTCTTTAATAGTATAAATTTATGTAATCAGTACTTATGTATTTGTTAATAATAAAATCAGCTGATGAAGCTTTCTTAAAAATTGTAAAACTCCACTTATCAGAACTATTTATCATCTTACAAAGATCAACATCTATTTAGTGTGTATATTCATGCCAGTTGATTGGTTATATTTTTGTTGCTTTTTATTTGTTTGATTTTTAAGGCACAGAGTTGGTAGATGCTTTTAATTTTTTTTTTTCCCCCCGAGATGGAGTCTCGCTTCTTTGCCCAGGCTGGAGTGCAATGGTGTGATCTCAGGTCACTGCAACCTCCGCCTCCCAGGTTCAAGCAATTCTCCTGCCTCTGCCTCCCCAGTAGCTGGGATTATAGGGACGTGCCACCATGCCTGACTAATTTTTGTATTTCTAGTAGAGACAGGGTTTCACCATGTTGGCCAGGCTGGTCTTGAACTCCTGACCTCAAGTGATCCTCCCACCTTGGCCTCCCAGAGTGCTGGGATTACAGGTGTGAGCCACCGCGCCTGTCCTAAATATTAGTTTAATAAATGACTATGGTCCATGTAAAACCTAAGTAGTCAAATGCCTCGCTACACAAACAATTTAGTATTTACCTTATCTTATTACAATTTTCAGCTATTTTAAACAATATTTTAAAAGATGAACCATAAGTAAAACAGCTGTAGAATTCCCTAATCACATCCCAAGAACCTAAGAATCTGACAAAACACAGTGTGGATTCTGCTATTCTCAAATCTCTTTCCTCAAACTATTTGGCCCCACGTACAACTCCAAATGCATTTTCGCCGTAGGAAAAATTCCAAGCCAGCTGGCAACGTGAGGGACTTGAAATCTCTCAAGACAGCTTGATCCATCACAGTTTAGGTCAATGACCTACAAAGTTAAAGGTTACAAAAAGAAAGAAAACCTTCTAAAGGGGATAAAAAATTGATATTCCCTGGTGTTGGGCCACTCACAAACTAAAGTAAGATCTATGAAACCCTGCAAGTGGCTGTCCTCCAGGGTATTACAGAAGAGGCAACCACTTTATCTTGCAATTGTGCCAGCACAGAGGAGGGAAAACAATATGCGTGAGGTTCACGAGAAAGGCCACCAGCCTTTCCAACATGAAGAAGTAATGCTTCTGGCCCCTGGCCAACTGTAAATGCTAACCAAATGTTGCACGTAGGGTCAGTCTCCCTAATAGGGCAATGCTTTGGGCAACCCAAAGCATTTAAGTGATCTCATTAATCTTCATAACACCCCTAGATGTAAATAGGTAGTAATAAGGACTATTGCCATTCTTCAGGGAAAAAGGCAGTAATGCAAGAGGTTAAGAGATTAGATCCTTTGAATGTATTAGTTGTAGCTTGGGGGAATGATTCTATACTTCTATTTTTCTCCTGTCATTACCAAAGTGAAAAGCAAGAGTTTGCCAAAGTGTAACAGTTCAGTTTTGTGGCTATAGTAAATAAAAATATGAGTTTTTCTTCCCTTGGTATGGATCTACTTTTTTGTTTTTTTGTTTTTTTTCAAATGCCATGGAATAAAATTTGACATTGCACATTCACGTGCAATAAACCAGATTCCTTTTAGGAGTAATAATATATGAGGAGTACATAAATCCAATGGGCTGAATAATTCAAATCACAAAGCTATTAAATTTGGCAGATGCAAAAATCACAATATTAAAGCCCATTCTCCGTTTCCCCACTAGACACCTGAGTGGGTTTTGTACGTCTTCACCAAAGTTTCTTTCTTACTGACTCTAGGATTGAATAACTCATTCCTGGGTCCCATCACTTCCCCTAGTGGCCTATTAGAAACAAATCACTAAGCACAACAATATATTCTCGGAGGGAGCAGTGGGGACCTTAATAGATGAAGTTCATTTGTATCTTCATGTAAAGTAATAAAATGCAGCCGGCATTAAAGAAAAGGTTGAGCCATCACGAGCATATTAACTAAATGACTCATTTCATCTAGAGACACTATAAAACTTAACTTTGACCTCCATAAATTATGAAAGACACAGGTGTTTTAAAATGACATTCTCTTAGAATAACTCAACTGGTCTCTGATGAATATGACTATAAAATCAAAGAAAAAATTACAAGTTCCTATTGAACATGTGAGTTAGAGGCTTGCTTATAACTGAGAAAAGAAGAATTAAGGAAGGTAGATTGGTATTTTGTACTAGAGCAAAGGAAGGCAGAAGCCAAGTAAATGTATAAAGACATTTTAACAGTGATGACAGAAACATTTGTTGTCGTCTAATAAAAGTTTAGACCAAGGCCAATCATGAGACAATCTGGAGACAAAACATACACTGCCCATGAGCCAGCTGGGGGAGTCTGAGAGCTGACTAGTCTCTCCTGTCCCTGCACCAGCTTCCGGCCCACAATACTTTCCTCACTGCCAGTTTCCTTCCATCCTCACTGCTGTCAACATCTAACTGGCATAGAACTTTTCAAGTATAGTGACATCCTACATGATACCCACATTTTCAATTGCACTGGTAGACTTTTGAAGATAACAAATGACGTTTGAGATGGAGTCTCACTCTGTTGCCCAGGCTGGAGGGCAGTGGCAGGATCTCAGCTCACTGCAACCTCCATTGCAGGCATTTAGTAATTCTTGTGCCTCAGCCTCCAGAGTAGCAGAGATTACAGGTGCGTGCCACCATGCCCAGCTAATTTTTTTTTTATTTTTTATTTTTAGTAGAGATGGGGTTTCACTGTGTTGGCCAGGCTGGTCTCGAACTCCTGACCTCAGGTGATCCACCCGCCTGGGCCTCCCAAAGTGCTGGGATTACAGGCATGAGGGAGGACGAAGCAGGTAGATCACCTGAGGTCGGTAGTTCGAGACTGGCCTGGCCAACATGGCGAGAACCCACCCCTACTAAATATACAAAAAAATTAGCCAGGCATAGTGGTGCACAACTGTAATCCCATCTACTCAAGAGGCTGAGGCACGAGAATCCCTGAACATGCCAGGCAGAGGTTGCACTGAGCAGAGATCCTGCCACTGTACTCCAGCCCAGGCTACAGAGCAAGACTCTGTCTCAATCAATCAATCAATCAATAAACTAAGGAAAAATAGTAACTATATCCTTTAAAACATAAAATGTTGTTGTAAAATTAGTTTGATTATCTAAATGTAAATATTTAACATCGTGATCATATCAGTAACTTTAAAGAACACAATGATTTAATTTAATCATGTAACCAAACTCATATAATTCACCAATTCACCAACCTATCTATAATTGTGATTTCCAAGACTTTACATTATGCTGGTCAACTATAAGCAAATTCCAGGAGCCTTTTAATTTTGTGGTCATAACCATCCTAAAAAATGTCTGCTTCATGTAGTTTTTTCATGGGTTTCTCAGAAGATAATTAAATGTCAAAATTACAAAGCCTTTCTAAACAGTATAACATTATACTTAAATAGTGAGATCACATTTAAATTACAGTTTTTAATTCTTTTGTGAATTTTTTTCTAAAATATTTTCAAATATGGTGACAAATTTATAATATGGTCATGTGATTAGCTATCTCCTCAATCAGAATTTTCTCTACCCTCCTCAAAAACAGTAAATATGTATTCTTCAGGCTATACAAAGTTCAAGATAACTGTAATTTAATTTTTGTTGCTGTTAATGCTGTTACATGTGTCCGGTACCCATTCTCCCAGAATCATATTAACTTCTTTCATTCCCTATCCCAGAAAGACCATTTCAAGCTCCTTAAAAGTCTTGGTTATTAGAAATAAATTTCAAAGAACACATTAAAACCGAGATCAAACCATTTTAATAGCATTCTTATATATTTAAATACCAAGATTAAAAGGTACAAAAATACATGGACAGCCTCTTATTATTTAGCAAGTAGAATGAAATAACAAAGATACATTTTAATGGCATGCAATAACTAGAACAATGCTGCCAGCAAATCTCAGAGATATAAAATCAGAAAAATATTTTCCCACAAATATGTTTAGGGTAAAAGTGATTAATCAATATTGTTAATAATTACACTAATAGTTTACATTTTATTATGCTTTAATTATTACTTGCAAATCTCTAAGTGCTGTGAGGATTACAGATGACGATTTATTGCCCTAAATTTAACTCTCGACTTTTGTCTCTGTGGGTCCACTGGGTATATGATTTGTTCTTTTCCATTTCTCAGTTAACAGAGATAATTTTTCATTTGAAAAAAAATGCCAACTGAGTATTTCTATGGTTCCTTTAACTTGTGATTTCCTAGGACTATTCATGCTTTAAATTATTTCCACATACAATTAATTTTCTAGGTTATCTTCAGTATTCATACAAATCTGAGATTTTTTTTCTCATGTATCTTCTAATAATCAAAGAATTACAGCTCATTCTCCCACATGCTGTATCCCAGTCACACTCCCAAAACTCACTGAATGGTTTAATCCTTGCCACCAGCCAACCCATTCTGTTGGCCATCAATTGCTGTCAAACCCAGTACTGAAACATGTCTCAAATCTGGCTTCTCATCTCCAATTCCATCATCACCGCCTAAGTTTAAGCACCCTGTACCCTCACCTGATCCACAACCCTCAACTGCCATGCCTCGCTCCAAATTCTGCAAGTTCTAGCACGTCCTGCACACAATATGAGGGACATATCTTCCTAATGCAAACATGATTATTTGAATACATAAATGTAGAAATCTCTTGGGCTTCTCAATGACTTTAGCAGAGGTTCTCAAATTTACTAAGCCAGCAGAGCAATGGGAGCTTGATTAAATCAAAGATTCTGGCCAGGCACAGTGACTCACACCTGTAATCCCAGCACTTTGAGAGGCCAAAGTGGGTGGATCACTTGAGGTCAGGAGTTTGAGACCAGCCTGGCCAACACAGTAAAACCCTGTCAACACTAAAAATACAATTAGCCGGACATGGTGGTGGGTACCTGCAATCCCAGCTACTCGGGAGGCTGAGGTAGGAGAATTGCTTGAACCCAGGAGGCAGAGGTTGCAGTGAGCCTAGAGAACCAAGTCTAAACTTCTTTATAATCTGACCCCAGCTAATGCTCAGGGCTTCACCTATAATTACTTCCCCCTCTCTTTCACCAACAGGTGCCATGGAGCCAAGCACTTTTCAGCCTCATCAGAATCTCTGACTTTCCCCATGTGTTTCTCTGTCTTCCCTGCCAGATTCCTCATGCATCACTCAGGCCCAGTTGGAGGAGCACCTTCTCAATGCAGCCTCTTCAGATCCATGTACCATCATATCCCTTTACTCTTGCTGTTTTCAGGACCCTTTACTCAGACTTCCCTTGAAGAATTGAATTGCTTATGCCCCTGTCTCACCCACTAGGCCAGGATCAGCATACTTTTTGTTATGGAGCCAGAGAGCAGATATTTTGCTTTTGTGGTCTATGTCCCAACTACTCTTCTCTGCAGTTTTAGATCAAAAGCAGCCACAGAAGATGTGTGAATGAGTGGGTGTGGCTGTGTGCCAATAAAAGCATATTTACGAAAACAGGAGGCAACTCTGGGGCCCCAGCTTGCCAACCCTTGTGCTGGACTAGAAAGTCCTCACCAGGTAGAGAAGATGCTTCATCTTTGTTTCTCTAATGCCTAAGATGCTTCCTGGCATAAAGTAGATTCAATAAATATTTGATGAATACAGAATCTTGAAAGAATAACTACATGAACTAATACATTTGGATAAACCCTGTGTGGACCTGGGTAGGAGAAAAGCTCTTATTACTTAGTCTGTAGCACATGCACATGCAAATAAGTTATTCAATTATTATCACAGCCCTTTGTTGGTTTGTTCATGGGATCTGGGAAATAGGAAGCCTTTGTACATTTATTTATTTACAGCTGTCTCTTGGTATCCCCCAAGCATTGGCTCCAAGAACACCTCGAGTGCCAAAATCCATGGATGCTCAGGTCCCTGATATAAAATGGATTGGTATTTACCTATAACCTACGCACATCTTCCCATATACTTTAAATCATCTCTAGATTACTTATAATATCTAGCATATTACACATGTAAATAGTTGTTATACCATATTGTTTTTATTGGTATGATTTTCATTGTTGTATTGTTTGTTTTTAATTTTTCCAAATATTTTAGGCTTGTGGTTGGTTAAATCTGCAGATGCAGAACCCAGGGAAAACCAACTGTATGTTCTTAGTTATTTATAACTAAATAGATAACTGTTGTACTAGGCCGATATTCTCCCAACTCAAGCAGGGAAAAAAATACAGATTATTTTGTTTTGGTTTTTGTTTTTTTCACAATAGCAGAAGAAACAGAATGGTTAGAAATCTTTCCCAGGCCTGTCAGCCGGCCACCAGTTTGTTAAAAGCACACACCCTGAGCCACCTAAATCAGCTGAGCTGGGAGGGACATCTTAATTTCGAACAAATGCCCTAGCTAATACTTAAGAACACTAATGTTTGGCAAACATTGGACAAAAGGTAACAAAGCCAGCAGACAACAAGGAGACCTTTTAACATATATTGGATAACTAATCAAATAAGCCAATTAGAAGAAAGGGGAGAATAGGTAGAAGAAAGAGAGAAGCCCAGAGAATCTTAAAGGACATACCTGTGCATAGGGGCCAGCCCTGAGAAGGAAAGGGACAGAGAAGGGGAAACCTTTAAACCCTAAAGTGGAGGTTCATAATTTGATTGGAAGAGGATAAAAAAGACCGCAATGAAAAGCACCGCTCCTTTTCCATCACCAGCTGCTTGTCCTAAGTCATAATTAATGTAAACACAACGTGAAAATCAGCATTACCTCAGATCTCTTTCCACAATGGAACTCTACTCCTCTTTGCATTCGCTGCTAATCTCTGATTTCATACCACTCAGCATGTATATCCTTTAATTGTGTAAACTTGACTAAAATATATCCTTTGGAAAAGACGAATAAGTGTGGCTACTGGAAGCAGAATCGCTAATCTGATAAACATCTTCAGTTTTCCTGTTAATTATATATTGCCTCCAACAGAGTAATTCCAAGGTAAAATTTTCAAGTAAAAACAAGAATTATAATCACCGAAAAATAATGATATTGGCCAGTTGTTTAAAATAAATTTTATGTGAATTTAAAAGTAATCCCCCTTGTTTAGAACCAGAGATAAAGTCATTTTTTTAAAAAGAAACTCATTAAATAGAAACCTACCATTTATTTTATGTGATCTTATAAGAATATATGCCATGCTAAAATAATTGGGAGGCCGTTAGACTGAGAAGGCTTCACTGTCTTGAGTTCCTATGTAAACAAACCAAAATTCAACTCAATGTAAATAGTAAAAGGAAACTTAAGCTTAACCAATCAGAAACGAAACCCTAACTAAAGTCTAACTTGAGATTTAACCAATTAGAAACCACCAACTAACCTCTAACTAGGGAGTTGCCACCAATGAGAGGCATTTTCTTTGTCTTGCTTCTGGGAAGAACATTATAAAAGTTTCCTCCCTTGCCACCCCCACCCACAAGTGGAGAGCTGCTGGAAGTCTGGTGATACTTGATTCCTGAATCTCTAAATGTTCAAATAAACTTGTTAAAATATCAATGCACCTAAGTTTATCATTTAAGGGCTTTGAATACTTAAAGCAAATTCAGCCCAAGCATAAAAACAGCAAGTTAATCTTTCCTATTTTATCTTTAGTTCTATAAATCCAAACCACCAGCCAAACAAATGGTTCAAAATAATTAACTAAAATGATCAGAAATCCGTACTATTTGTTGTACATACACTTATACAGACATATCTTCTGATATCTAGAATTACTGTAATGGTAAGTTAAGGGGTTTAGTGCAAGGTATTCAGACAACTGTGGGCTGCTACTCACACTGGGTCAGGTGTGCAAGGTGTGCAGCTATGGGCTGCTACTCACATTGGATCAGGTGTGCAACGTGTGCAGTATGGACTGGTACTTACATCATGTCAGATGTGCAAGGCATGCAGCTATAGGTTGGTACTCACATTGGGCCAGGTGTGTGAGGCATGCAGCTATAGGCTGGTACTCACATTGGGACAGGTGCACAAGGCATGCAGCTATGGGCTGGTACACTGGGTCAGGCGTGCAAGGCATGCATCCATGGGCTGGTACTCACATTGGGTTAGGTGTGCAACGTGTGCGGCTATGGGCTGGTACTCACGCTGGGTCAGGTGTGCAAGGTGTACAGTTATGGACTGGTACTCACATTGGCTCAGGTGTGCAAGGTGTACAGTTACGGACTGGTACTCACATCGGCTCAGGTGTGCAAGGTGTGTAGCTATGGGCTGGTACTCACATTAGCTCAGGTGTGCAAGGCGTACAGTTATGGGCTGGTACATCAGGCCAGGTGTGCAAGGAGACTCATGCATCCCTAGTGCCTTTTGTTCCCTTGGTGACTTAATGTTCTCCTTTCGTGATGTTATTTTGTATAGAATTAAAATCAAACATTTCCAAGGACATAAATCATTATATCTGCTATGAATTATGATCATTACCCGATCCAAGTATTGGGTGTGTGGCCTCAATCCCACCACCTTACCCATGGCAGATGTTTAGGCCATATGGACTCACAGGTATTTGTTTGAGAGCTTACAGATGAACTTCCTCACTAAAGTACCATAGTTTGTAAGACTGTACCCTTTGATTTATATTTATATTACACTCAAGCTTTTTGGAGAAAAGTAAGAGAATCAGAATTGAGTAATTGGACAAAAATAACTTAAAGACCAAGAAACACATTTAAAAGCCTGAAGAAAATTCACATTTTAGAAACTGAGATAGATGTTAAAAAAATGTTTTCATTTAGAAAAATTGCATTTTGAATAAAAGTACCTACATAGCCAGAAAGAGTGACTCCACATCTTCCCCCACGCTTCAGTGGCAAAGACGCACGCTACAGATGCTTTGATAATAAACTCTTTTTCATTAGCACTGTAGGGCTTTATGCATTATAAAAATATGGCCAATTTGTAAATGCCCAATAGCAGTCAAACACTGCCTTATGTGTCAACCGAGTTAGTTGCCATTTGGAATAATACTTGGATTCAGCACAGAATACATATCAGAGTGATTCAGGATGGAATCACTTGCCACCCTTAGAATGAACCTGAAACACTAAAGACAAACTAATTCATTTGGGAAATAAAAATGTAATCACCCTCCCTTGCATCTGTTGCAACAATTCAATCTGCAGTGAAACTTACACTTGCATCAAGTGTGTGGAGTGTTATCACTGCCATTCCTTTTATAATCTTCTATACAAAAAACAGTCATAATATATTCTTTCATTTTGAATATTTTTATACCGAGAAACTGATCTTAGTAGGATTTGTGACGAAGAACTATGCAATCACTCAACAAATATTATCCCAAGAGTAGGAAAAAATAGAAATCAAATAATGCAAGGAAACAACTGAAAAGCTTCACTGTGATTATCTCTGAAATTTTTTTTTCTTTATGCTTTACAGTGTATTCTACATTTTCTAAATGAAGATGCCTAATTTTCATCATTGAAAACAAATATTATTAACTTTTAAAGAGACTGGAGTAAAACAAGATATGACTGTCGATGTATTTAAGGCAATATGAAAGTTCATGTGCATCTTGGAAATGAAAATGTATGACTTCTTCCAGAAATTCCCTGAATTCAGATCCAAGTACCTTCCGATGCTCCATAACCACAAATCGCCTAAAGAGAGGCTTCTCTTTTGCAGCACAATGAACTTCCTTTATCAAAGAGTACAATGAATCTTTAACTGAATGCAATTTCAGGAACATAAAATATCACTAGTATAAAGTGAAACCATCCAATAAATGGCTCCACAATGCCTAGTGCTATGAGAAAAAAAATCGAGTATCATTACATTTTTTCACAACTCATATTTTTAAACCATTACTGATTTCTGAAATATACACCTGTTATCTAAACTTACTCTTGCTAAGTCAAGTTTTGCCAAACAGGAATCTGAGGGCTGGGTTATTTTTAAAGTTTTATATCTGACTCATACTCCCTCTCAAACTTTCTGAGCCTAATCCCATGAAATTTCCCAGATGAAATTCCTATTCTCTTCCTCAGGTAGTGTCTGCCTGAAAGGCATATGCACACGTATGTAAAACCCATGAAGGCCCTCAGAGTTTCCCTAGGGCTGCGCGCTCACCAGCTTGCCTGTTAATGGGACAATAACTTCTTGTGGGTTATTTTAGCTCATGTTCACAACAGCTGAAAGGGGTAGAAATTGTTACATCATCTTTACAGATGAGAAAATTAGGCTCTGAAACTGGCTTAGAGTCACTTCGGTAAGGGCCAGCCTCTTTTCTTCTGTTATTTATTTATCAAATGTCTATAATGTATCACACACTGCTCTAGAATAGAAAACTACAGCCCATGCTCCTGGGGTCACCAAACGTTTGGAACATACTTATGATAAAAATATAAAAGGTTGTTATTTGGAATTCAAATTTAACTGGGTATCGTGGATTTTTATTTGCTAAGTCTGGCAATCCTATGTATTCATGCCCACTATGCCATACAGCATGCTAGGTTGACTCAGTGGCCCATCCAATCCTTCCCACCAGACCATGTTGATATGCAATGGATGGAGACCTCCAGGAATGCTGGGATGAGGACTCCAGGGATATTGGGATGCAGATTCCAGGGGCCCCGGGATGGAAGCCACAAGACATATTGGGATGGAGACTCTAGGGACACTGGGATGGATACTCCAGAGACATTGGGATGGAGACGCCAGGGACATTGGGGTGGAGGCTCCAGGGAAACTAGAAGACGCTGGGATAGAGACTTCCAGGGATGCTGAGATGAAAACCATCAGAGAAACTGGACAGAGACCTCTAGGGATACTGAGAGAGAGATACCCCACTGACACTGGAATCGAGAACTCCAGGGACTCTGGTGTGGAGACCTCCTGGGACAGGTACCCCTTGAAAACAATTCCCAGCTGCTATCTACAGCCAGAACAGGAGCAGGAGACATCTCTTCACAATACCCTAATTTGCTCTGTGGCTTCTCACATCTCTTAGGAAAATCTTGAGTCACTGACCAAAAGCCAACCACTTGCAGAATGATGTGCTGGTCTGTTCACACAGCACCCAGGACCTCCAGAGACAACAGAGAATCTCGTGAGTCGTAGTCATAGAAAAACCTTGTCCAAAGTTCTTTAGAGATGAATGAGGGATGCAAGACTCAAAACTCTAGTTGGGGTCACATTTGTACCTGCTCCCCCGGTAAGGGGTCTGTTCCCTTGGCTCAGAGTGAAAGTTCATTTTCCCTCAGGGTGAGCTTTGGTGTATACAGCCTGCCACTGGCTCACACCCTTGCCAAATGTAGGTATCTGGGATAAGCTGTTATAATCCCAACCCCCTTTTCCCTAAGTGTTCACCCAGATGCAGAGGGGAACACATACAAATTCAACTCTGGAAATAAATGTGTTGAATCAACAGGTATCTTTGAGCTTCTATGAGCAGGAAAAATCTGTGCTATATTCTGGAGAAATAAAGAAAAGACAGGCACTTCCCTTGCCTTCTGGTAAGTCGCCATCTGAAAAGGGTGACTTGTCAAGAAATAATGCAATATCCTACAATAAGTGCAGTTAAAAGGAAAAAAAAAAAGTAGATGTCAGGTATGTTACTAGGGCCATACAGGACAGAGAATGTGGCAGCTCAGGACTGACGGTGGACCCTTGAGTCAGGTCCTTACTACAGTGGGAGTTTACCAAGCAGATAATTTGGAGTGGGGGTTGGGTGGTAGCCAGTATTCCAGGAAATGAGGAAGAGGTCAGAAGGGAAAAAGCCCAGAAGTAAGAAAGCATATTCCATAACTGTAGGCAGAATAAGTAATTCGACATGTCTGGACCATGTGAGAATGAAAACAGGCAAGTCTGGAAGGGAGGTGGGAATGCAAGGCAGAAGTGCTGGCGTACCTCACCAGGGAGACAGCATTGATCCAATGGGAGCTACTAAAGGTGGGCATTTTTAAAAGATGATGTTGGCTGTGGTATGCAGAAGGAGGATAACATCTGGAGGGCAGGAGACTGATTTACCACCACTGCAAAACACAGGCCGAACTCCAAGTGATGAAATTTGATGGAAGTGAGCATCAGAAATCCCCCAGTAATGCTACTTGACTAAAGTAAGGAAGAGAACACCAAGTAGCCTTGTCCAGTCCGAGGCGAAGGTAACTTGCTAGGTGCAATAAACTACGCCAACTTCTTCCTGCTCATGTAAAATTACAACCATTCATCACTTCAAGTGTTGAGTGGATGTATGAGGACACCTCAAGATCTGAGAGCAAAAGCAATGACCCTAGAAACTGTTCAATGTTTATCTAGAGTGCCCAGAGTATAAGCTAGATTTAGCTGCACTCGGGTTTATAGAGAGACTGCAAAACCTCTGTAGCTATGACAGGTATGCTTTATACTCTGGTACATTTGGATGAAAAATATAATGAACTCTCCACTGCCCAATGTGTTATCCTTAGATGCCAGAAGAACCCAATTCTACAAATGGACCCTTTATTCAACTTTAATGTCAATTTTCCTAAAAGATGGTTATATAATCCCCAAATACGTAATTTGAATGCAAGGATTATGCAGGTTTTCTAAGGAAGTGATAGTGAAAACAGGGGAAAGAACTATTTATTAATTATTCTTATATGAAATCAAATTTGTTTTGATTGTCTGCCGGCGGCCTCATCATCAAACTGGGATGCAGATATTGAGTAGATACGGGAACACGCACACCCTTAAGAGACAAAGATAAAAATAACTTCATTGAATCTCAATTTACTGGTATATGGCCTAATCAAAGTGACAAAGAAAGATGGTGGTGGACCTTGGAGTACACATCAAGATCTCTGGATCTCTAGAATCCTATTGAAGAATATAGTGGGAAGTCAGGAACATGTTTTCAGGAGTCAAACTGCCTGGGTTTGGAACTCAGGTCCATCTTTTCTTAGGCATATGCCCCTGGACAACTTATTTAACTACTTTCTTCCTCAGTTTCCTCATCTCTAAAACAGCAATGTTGATAGTACCTACCTCTTAGGTTTGAATGGAGGAACAAATGAGTTAACTCATATTAGAACAGTTACTGGCACAGGGTGAGGGCCCAGTCAATGCTTGCTCTAAAGGGCAGCCATCAACATCTTATTAGCAGCAGTATATTTTATGACACTCATACTGTATTTCATTCTTATAAGGAATAATATTATTCAACACTCTTCAGTTTTGTCAGGGAAGGTCACATGTAACTGCACAGATGTAAAATGAAGTACAAAAGTATCTGCGGTGGCAAAATACAGTATCTCTCACCTTGCTCCTACAACAAGTTCTTTCTGTCCTGGATCAAATGTTAACTGCGAGAAATCCACAGCATTCTTCGCTCTGAACTCCCGTAACCAGGGGCCAATTTCTAAATAGAAAAAATAAATAAATAAAAAGATAAAAATGAATTATTTTTCCTCTGGGGACCACAGATAGTGCACATCAGGTAGCAGACGTTACCTTTCAGAGAGGATTCGGAGGTCCCTCTATGCCATCCTTCAGAGGCCACTGGAGGTTTCCCTCAGGATGCCCCACAAGCCGTACTAGGAACTTGTAAAGCACAGAGGGCAACCACCCAATAAAGAGCAAGCGAGGCATCAATGCTTGGTTGTGATTTACAAGCCAGATGTGCATTTTCCTTTTGGCTTTGGGCTGGGCAGAAAATAACACAGCATTCACATGATTCATCAGAGGAATACTGAATGCACACAAGACCATTTCCTGTGCAACTTGACTCAACAGAGCTGCAGATTTTTAAATATTACAAAAGCCTCCTTAGGAGCAAGGACCAAGCACACAAGCACCATTTGCCTTCTTTCACATTAGATGTTCCATTTCCCTGTCCTTTGGGTTTCTATTTTGGTCCCATGATTAGACTTGTTAAACACATTCAGACCTTTCTAGATGAGAAATCCACAGTTACTTCTAGGCTTCATTTGCATTTTTTTTTTCTAAGGGAAATCAGGAAATAGCCACACTATAGAGACAGGTTTTTACAAGCACGGTTAACTCCTATTAGACAGCCTCCAGTCCAGAGTCCGATAATTATAAAATGACAGTATTTGAAGAGAGATAGGATGCTGCTTTAATGAGCCATTTTTGCAGCTTTCATTAGCTCATTTTTAACACTAAAAAATATTCAGTGAGTTGACCACCAATCATGGGATACCTTATCATTATCATTGACAATTAACCATGTCATCTGATTGTCTTTTTTTCTGGGATTTAGTATTTTGAATAACACCACCCTGACTAACCAGGCACATAACAACTGTCAAATCAATGAAGATGTTGGTTTGAGGAAAAAGTGTGTAACACAGGAAAGAATCTCCTCCAACAAACACTGATGGTAAACATGTCAGTGTTATGTTTTTAACGGGGACATATGGAAATATGCTCCCCATTCCATATCATATCCTGCAGAAATAGCTTTGTTGATGTGAATGAGAGTGACTATTTTTTCAGGAATAGTTCTGTATAATAAACATGTCTTTTCTCTACTAACAGTTATTGGGGGGAAGTGATATCATGTAAAGTTTATCTTTTGCTTAAAGGAAACCGGGGGGAGTCATATAGAGAAGGATTTGTAATGTGTATGATATCTTGAGGTTTTAAGGATTTTTATATAAATTTCTACATTTTATAGGCAAATCAATTAAAACAAAATACAAAGAGCAAGGTATGTACAATGCAATGGAACTATGAAAAGTTATTAATAAACAATCCTTCCAGGACTTTATAATTCAGTTAAAGAAATAGCACTAGTATCCTTAAACAGGGTGTCTATCAACGCAAGTGTTTATAGGGGCTTGTGGGGTTACAGGAATTATTCTTATATGAAAAGAAGAGATGATTGAGAGCTGGGGTAAAACAAAAGGAAAGATTTGACCAGAGAGTGACAGGAAAGATGTCTTAGAGGGGCAAAGCAAGGCAGCAACATGGGAGTCCATGGTGCTCCCTGTGGCCATAACTGGTATAACTCATCTTCACTCCATCAATGTCTCCATTCCTAGGCAAGAGAGAACCCAATGGCTCTTGCGTCTGTGTTGCTCCCTGCAGTGCATGCAGCATACAAAACAGCACCTTGAATGTGATAGGAAATAATAAATGTGTGAAATGAAGTAAGAACAAGTAAGTGAATTCAAGAGAGAAATAATAAAAAAGGAAACGAAATAGGAAAAAGAGAAAGGAGAAAAGAAAAAGCAATAGCAACTTATGAAACTACTAGGACAGGAAACTGAAAGGTTTATTTAAATACAAACTGTAGAAAAATTCACTCTCACTTTAAAAGGTTTGGACTTCATTTCATATGTGACAGCAATGCCTTGAAAAGTTTTCAGGAAAACACTTGACCCACTCGAGCAGATGCCTTTGGAATATCAATGAGCCCTTGACAGAAAGGATGGTCTGCAAAGAGTAGAGAATGGGAGGAAAAGTAGTATATTTTTTAAAAACCTAAAAACCATACAATTAGGTATGGGCTTACAATTTAGGTATTGGCTTTGAAAATGAATAAAGAAGATGTGGGATCACTGATTAGAGATGAAGTCAAGGGAAACAAGTTCAAGAGAACAAAACAGTTTCCAAATTAAATGAAAACGAAAACAATGATGACTGAGAGGCAGGTATCAGGAGTTTGAGGTGGCTTTAGAGAAAGATAATAACTTCAGGTACAACAATGGGAATGTTGCACATGAAAAATTTCCAATGGTAGGTTGGCCCACAGCCATTGTTAAACATTGCTAAGACCTAGAAATGTCCATAAAGATGTTCTAGTTCAGGAAGTTCATCATTCAGATGGGAAACACATGACCAGGGAGCACTGCCAGGACCAGGCTCCAGAGTGAACATCAGGGGCTCTGTTCACCACGACTCACAGCCCCCAGAGCTGGGCTCACATCCAATCTTCAAACCGCGTGAGGGAAGAACAGAGGGCCAAGGGCTGACCTTCCTGCTAGGGGAGTGAAGAGATGAGCCTCTAAGAGGAAAGAAGACTGTGAAAGATAGAAGAAAATCAGGTTACTCATTTCCCATGCATTCATCTTTCTTTTTAGTTAGAAGACTGGGAAGAAAGTGGCCAGCGGGAACCAAGCTAAAGAGACATAGTGAGGTTTTGGTCCCTATACTGAACAACAGGAAGGCAGTTATGCTACTTCCTAAAATACCCTGAAGTAATAAAAGGAGTCATGTACAGAGGAAAAAATGAGTTAACAGCATATAGTTCTGTCAATATTGTTCAAGTTTCCTTATTTGAAATTCTAATGAACTTTCCCAATAAAACTGTATTTTTATGGTTAACATAGATCAAAGTTGAGTAATCTGCATATTCTCTTCTTTTTGACTTTCCTGCAGAAGGTCGGCCATCTTAACTTTGCATATTACGTTGGCTTCTATCTCACTGATACCATGAGAACCTTGTGAGAAAGTCTCTACACCAACTTACCTCTTGAGCTAAAAAGAAGCCTGCACCAATAACTATCCTCCCAACTTTCCCAACAGATCAGAGAAAAGGCACTCGATCCTCTTTTCAAAGATCAGTTGCTCTTATCTCTTCTTTCCTCTTTAATCGCTTCTCTAAATTACCTAGATTTTCCTCTGAAATCTCCAATGTTACCTAGGCCCTTTCCCTCTGCCTATATGTACATCCTGTCCTATTTTTAAAAACATTATATATTTTTATTATACTCCCGTGTTATCATAGCTTCAAAAACCCAAATAAAATGCATAATAAACTTCCAAGTACAATATAGAAATATATCAAAAAAAACACACACATACAGACACACACACACACATACACACACACTATATTTCCTATGGAATAGGGTTTATCCCAGAAATACAAGGATGGCTCAGCAATCTTAATAACAGAAAATCTATTACTACAATTTATCATCCCAATAACAGATTTCAATGGTAGCAGGAAAACATTGTCAGTACAGCTTTCTAAGGAATCAGAAAATGAACAGTTTTGGAAATAGAAGAGCTAAAAGAGTTCAGGGCAATTGGTCACAAGCTACATGCCAGAGGAAGGTCGGGGAGAGTGAGGGAGCAGGAGGGGGTCCACAGCAAGTGGTGAATTGAGGGGATAGAATTTTCAGTAACATTAAGATGCTCATTGCCCCCAAATAGTGAGTTTACCTTTTTCCTCCTATCCCTATTTTCTGATATTGCTGAAATAACCATATGATGAAATGAAGCTTAAATATGAGAGTCAATATGACTATATATATATATATATATATATACACACACACACACACACACACACATATATATGGAAGCTAAGTTATAACACAAAATTTATAAATACCAACTGAATACTTGATAGATAATTTATAATGTTTGACATTAACTATCCTAGATAATCCAATTTTTACACAAACCTTTCCATGATTGTTGAAACATGGTCTCCAGCAATGATTTTTTTATTGCAAAATTACATGCATTCATTCATATTTGCCTTCTCTTACAGCTACATAAGCTCCCATGTGATTGGTGTGTCAATATTTTATCAAAAGTATAATTCCATTTTTTAAATAACACAGCCTTACAACTTCAAGAAACGATTTCTTTTATGAACAAGTCAGTATTCATAAATTTGGTGCAAAATATTTGACAAATATAAACTAGAGATAAGCTAAATAGATTCAAGTTAATGTCCCTTCCAAAAAAAGAAAGAAAAAAATCAAAGAAAAAAGAAATGCAAAGAAAAAGAAAGGGAAAAAGGGGTAAAAGCTACTATTTTGAAAAAGCAGACACTAAAGATAGCCAAGGTATCTTTTTTTTTGTAAGCCAAAAAACAACAACAAACAAACTATAAAGAAAAGTTCTTGTGGAAGACATGACAGTCATTCCAAAATCTGATTGAGAGCCACTCCACATGCTAACACCTGCAGCACCAACTGTCCAGAAACCAATCCGATTTGTTAGCAAACACTAACCAAGGAAACCTCCCAGGTACACTAAAGGCTGGCTCCAGATACCTGTTTCATTCCTCACACCTTCAAACTTCAGTTAATTAAGGGGCTGAGAAAGCAGGATTTCAAAAGCTATATGGGTGACTTGAAACCCACATTGGAAACTAAGATGCAAGTCAAACTAGGTGGGACCAGGACACGGTGGGTACAGACTGTTGAAAAGCACGGAGAGCAACATACATAACACACAAAGGTACAGTATGTAGAAACTGCATATCACAGCCTGCTTCTATTTATCATCTAGTTATGTAACTGATTTAATCTGCATCTCTGCATCATGAAAATAATAATGCTAACAATATGATTATCAGTAAAACAGCTCAAAAATAGCTAACATTTAAATAGTAGGTTCTATCTTATGTACTTTATAAGTATTAATTCCTGTATTTCTCACACCTGCCTTATCATAGGTGAAGAAACTGAAGCACAGTAAGGGTGAGTGTTGTCAAGATCAATAGCTGGTAAGATACAAACCCAACCAGCCTAGTTTTTGTGCTTCTAGTCAGTATGCTGTATTATTAAACTTCAGCAAATATAAATTTTAGTTTCCTATATAGCACATTTGGAAAATTACAGGAAGAAAGAAAACTTGACAGCCTCTCCACTTTGAAAGTTACTCTATTCCCATTCATAGACTATTAAGCAGAATCACTACTCACTCAGTTTTCAACTACGGACTAGAGAAAAATGAAATACAACAGGAAGCTGGGTTTCTCAAAACCAGCTACTACTTTAACCTGTGAATAAAACATCCATTGTTTTTGCCCATGTTAATAAGGGTGATGATCTACACAAAAACCATTCATCATTTTTATTACCCAAGTGTCTTTATGTAAGAATGGAAGGAAAAAAATGACAACCATACGCTGATCTGCTTCATTAGAGTGAAGAACATTCTGAAATCAGAACATAGGAATGATACAAGCCGTGTGGAATGCTTGCGTTTCTAAGCAGTCTAAATCACTCAACTCCAATATGGCAGAAGGGGGGTGGGGACCAGGTACTGCCCTGAAAATGGAAGAGCTGGGTCTTCACCTCCCCAAGATGGGCACTTTCTGTGGGCAGCACAGGAAAAGAAGTGCAGGGCATATTCTCCATGGAAGAATTCTGGAAGTTCTTTTTTCTGACCTCTTCCTGAAGTGGCAAAAAGAGCCATCCTACCTCAAAGGTAGGTAGGTACCTATTACGCTTTAAAGTTGGCATGCTTCTCCCTTCTATGGACTTCATTTTTGGTTTCAGTGCATTACATAAACCATCCTATCAATGAAATCTGAGCCACAACTATGATAGGAAAACAAGGGAGTGGAATGTTTAAAAGCCAACACAAGTAAAAGAAGAGCACGGCAGGTCTGTGCTGGTGTACAATGCTGTGTCTTGCCTGCTACCAGTTTCCTTCCCTTTCCTTTGCAGTCTGCATTACCAGGCCCTGTTACTCCAGCAACCACTCAGAACAAGGTAAGCTCACTTTGGGCAATAAATCAGCAGCAACCCCATGCCATGTGTACCCCCAAAATAAGACACATCAGGCCTTCAGTCAACTTGGTTCTCTCTGAAATCTCTTCAGTGATTACCATAGCTTTCGGTCCCAAAGCTTCACACACTTGTCTGGTGCCAGTGTGTGAATGCAAAACACTTCATAAGAGAGGAAACATGCACATTCAGAGATGTTTAAAATATGCTGGTGAAAAACATACATATCAGAATAACCAACATCTCTTACACTTTTTTATTTACTAACTATATTTTTAGTACTGACTTGGTATCAGGAATTGTGCAAGATACTTTTACATATTAACTATTTTTATGTTTATAATCTTGTGAAGCTACAGCTATCATTTTTGTTATAAACTTTTTTAAATCCCTGAGATTTTGAGAAGTTAAATATCCAAACATGACATAAGGATTAAGTAGCTAAACTGGAATTTAAATCCAGAATAAGACCAAGGCAACATTTTAATTTAATTGTAATAATTTAATTGTAAGAAACAAATTAAAAATCAATTTTCCAAGGAATGTGTAAAGAGAATGACTCCTTACTGCCTGGTAACATATAAGCACGGTTTAATTTATCAAAAATGGTAGTTGTACGCACCAAAGGAGAGCAAAATTGGAAAGAAGGGAAGCTGGTAACTTCCAGATAGAGACAGGAATGTTCCAGCCTGGCTGCCTACTGGGTAGAGCACAAGTAAAGAAGGAGTACCCCAGAGAAAAAGAGAAAGAAATCAGGGCACACTCCAGGCAGCAAGAAGTCTAGGGTGAAGAAGATCTCAATAGTGGAAGATTTTTCTCCCTCAATAGTTTTTCCAAGACAAGTCCTATTTACATCAGCAAGCTCCAAAATGTGCATATATGCTAAACCTTACTTTTGCTTTGTAGAAAGGTTGGAAAATATGAGGCCAATTTTTTTCTCCAAATATATGAGCCTCTACTATTTTCAGTATAACTCCTATCGAGGGCTTAGTTGAATCAAAGCAGCTTACAGCAGGACATGACATTAGCTGCCCTGCAGTCCAGCCCTTAACTTTATAGTTGAGGGCAGATGTGTTACACCACCTGCCCAAGGCTATGCATGTGTAGTGAGCTGGAAAATCCCAGGTCCTAAGATTTCTTTGCTGGTCTATTTTCTTCCCCATCACAGCACTAGTAGAATATCTAAGTAGAAGTACCATGGCTGAACCTCACCTAACAGTGGTGTTTAGATCCTGAGATTTGACAGGTATTTATGATATGGCCTGAAAATCATGCAAACAATTGAAAACATGACATAAACCTACCCCTGATTCAGAATGGTAGTGCAGTTCTATTGGTTACGAGATGGTCATTGTTTCCAGTGGAATTCTGCTTCCTAACATGTCTCTTAAAATACCCTGGAAAAATATCAAACACGTTTCTTTAGTTGTTCTATATTATCCTGCGACAATCTAACTTGGAGAAATGATGGGCCTGGAAAGTCACATGGGAGTCCCTTCCAGATATGAAGTCTGTCCACCACCTGCCCTGTCAGCCTTGGTCACCAGCTACCCGCCCCATGCAGGCCCCTGCTCCTGCCTTCACTGGAACAGTGCATGCATTCTTTCCTACAATTTCACAGATTGGTGGTTAGTATTTAATGCTGATTTACATTATGGATACATTTTATAACATGGATTCCAGGACGTAAAAAAAAAAAAAAGTGGTCTGTACCAGGCTGACCACATTATCTAAGCACATGAAAATTTCTAAATGATAGTACTTTAAAGGACCAAAATTATATATATCTATAGTTATCAATATATCTAGGTCCCAAGGCCACCACACTCAGCAAGCATCCTCCTTCAAACTACCCAGCATAAGAACAAGAATGCTCTTGCGGACTGCACAAACTTAGTGACTTAGATTAAGCTTTCCAAATGCGGATTATAGTCATATTGTATCTAGATATACTGTGTAGATGTATATATACAATACATATACTGTATTATACACAACACAATGCATATATTGTGTATAGGTATACAGTGTATACCTATACACATGTATTTATTCCTATACATGTGTATACATACAGACACATAAATACATGATAGGGACAGAAGGCAGAGAAATTCTAGATGGACATGTAAGGGTCTCTGGAGAAGCCCCACCCTCAAGCTGAAAAGCCTGAGACTGCAGCCCAAAGTGAGAGCTTATACTCTGTTTTCCCGATTGAATGTTACCTCTTCCTAAACCACCCATGGCCCCACCCTACCCCGTGCTGTGGCTATAAAGACCCCAGACTCAACTGGCAGAGAGGAGAAGCTGCTGGACATTGCAGACCATGGCTGGATGTTGGAGAGAATTTGGCTTGACTTCAGAGGGACAGTTTGATAGCGTAACTTTGAAGAATCCGGCCAGAGGTGGCTGGACTCCAGGGAAAGATTACCTTCCTGGCCCATCCTGCCCCTGGAAAGGGGATGCCCTTTCCAGCTCCCCTTCCACTGAGACCCACTTTCATTGGCATTTACCACCATTTACCTCCACATTTACCACCTTTCAGTTCGTTCATGTAACCTCATTTTTCCTGGACACCAGACAAGAGCTTGGGAGTCATGAGTGCAGACACAAAAGGGCCCACTGAGCTATTAACACTTAAGCTATCTGCAGGCAGCAGCGCTAAAAGAGCACTGTAATACGTCCCCTGGGGTTTCAGGGGTCACGGGTTCTCTGCTAGATGTTGGTGCGGGGCCCACAGGGAGTTGGCTCCTGCCAGCATCCAACATTGCTCACCCTGGCTCCGGCATCTGCTCACCTGTGTGCTCCCTCCAGCATGGGGTGGAACACAGAGGGTCTGAGTGAGTGGAACTCACCCCTGCCAGTGCCATAGTGGCCAGCTGGTTCCAGCACGTGTGCACTCCAGTTCCCACCTTGTTTGCAAACTCCCTCCCACAAGAGTTGAGAGTTGAGGGCTGAGTAAATGAGGCACCCTTATCGCAAGTCCTGGGAAGTGTCAGGGAAATATCTTGCTTCATACACACATAGATATATAAACATAGGCATCAATGTAGTCATTCATACATATATGTGTGTATATATATGTATTTGCCTCAGTGTGTTTAAATAGATATTATAGACACTTATAGACTAAAGAGAAAAAAAATCCCAAAAAATTTCTATATGAAATGAGTATGTCCCATTTATAGAACTTTTAAAAAATAAAAATATTTAATAATAACCAATTAGAGAAATTAAAACATTTCATATCAGGAAAAAGACCCAAAATAGCAAGAAGCATAAAGCATCTTTCATTTGCATTTTCATTTGTAAATATGACACTTAAAACACAGCATTTTAAAAATGCAAGCAATGCTTTTTCAAATCTTTTTTGGTTTCTGTTGCAGTCTGTTTAAAGCGAGTCAGGTGTTCTACCAAGTCTTCATATGACTTTGTTGCATTAACACATAGTATACCTAATCCATTTTTCACACGTTCATTGTAGAAAAATATTCACAAACTACAACTTTTGCAAAAGGTCTACACTCTGGGTTTGGATTCTTGTGAAGTTCACTGTTTCATCTTGGGCAGCCTTCCTGGTGGATGTCTCAGAAACCAAAAAGCTGTGATAGCTCCTCTTTACTCCATGAGCTCCTGATTGGGTCGTCCCTCAAACACCATTTGAAAACTGCAAGTCTCTTGTCACACATTTTTTTTTTTTTTTACATCCTGGAATCTATGGCATAAAATGTATCCATAATATAAATCAGCATTAAATACTAACCACTAATCTGTGATTGTAGGAAAGAATGTGTACACTGATTCAGTGAGGGCAGGAGCAGGGACCTGCATGGGGAGGCAGCTGGTGACCAAGGCTGCTGGGGCAGGCGGCCAACAGGCTTCATGTCCAGAAGGGACTCCCGTGTGACTTTCCAGACCTACCATTTCTCTAAGCTAGATCGTCACAAGATAATACTTAACAACTAAACATATTTTTCCCGGGTATTTTGAGAGAAATCGTAGGAAGCAAAATTTCACTGGAACCAATTATTGTCTCATAACCAATTCAAATGCACTACCTTTCTGAAACAGGGGTGGGATTAATGCATTCCACTGTTACCCCATGTTTTCAATTCTTTGCATGATTTTCAGGCCATACCACAAATACCTGTCAAATCTCGGGATCTAAATGCCAGTGTTAGGTGAGGCTCTGGCTACTCTGACCCAAGGAGTTCTGAGTCATTCAAGGGTTGCCTCAGACCCACTTGGCAAGTGCAAAGAGACACTAGTGAAAAGTTGTCAGCAATCTGGGTTCAAAATCTGTCTCATGGCCTAGAGTTGCCTTCCCTTTTGTTTATAACTTTTAAGATCTTTGTAAATTCCTATTTCATTAAACCATCTGAAGCAATTAATTAGGATAAGAAACAAGCTGATAAGTGCCTGGGTTTTATTGCTAGATAACTCATAGAAGAAGCAATTTCTACTCATCCATCAGGAAAGACAGATTGTTTTTTAATTTATAAGATTATGCAAATTCATGTATTATAACACAAACTAAGCTTGACCCTCAATTTCCTGATAACTTTGTCCTTCTTGCTATGAAGTTGGTACCCAGCCTGCCACTCCTTTAAACTTTACGTGGCTTCAAAGTACTTCGAGTCACCCATAGCAAACTTTACCCACTGTGGAAGGGTTTTAATTTTGACTCCTGACCTGCAGCATATTTAGGCTATAAAATCTAATTGCAAAATCTCCACGTTGTGACAAAGAACAACAAAAAGTAATTTCCTTTAGATTTATAACTTTAGAATTACAAATGATGTTAATATGACTAAAATTACAAAAATGAACAATTTTCATTCAATAGGCACTTAGATTATTCCAGAAGTGGCCAAAGTGCTGGCTGTGTAAACAGTGATAGCCAGAAGACTGACAGGTACAAAGAAAGCCATTCGCCACCAGATAACGACAGAGATTGCAGGAGAACATGTCAGAGATTTCTTAGAGCTTCAGGGTGTGTGGTTTTAAAATATCCAGAATAGTTCTGCTACATATTCGGAATTTGCCAGACCTCAGCTTTAAGACAATAAATCATTTGCTTAAGGAAAATCTCTTTCTGTCACATCCTCACAATTCACGTATAAGTTTCCTGTCTGCCTCTTCACTATTGGAAAATCTTTATGTTCTAATCTAAGTCACTACTTCTGCAGACCTTAGGATCCAAGGGAAGAAGAAAGCTATGGGAACTCAGGAGACAAGATAGGGTTGTGCAAGGAAGTCTTCTTGCTTGAAGAGAGGTCTAATGAGTCCCAAGGTGGCCTCTTCGCTGAAGTACAGATTCTATCTACACATCAGAACTAGAATATGTTTTCCAAGTCAGACCAAGGTTTTTCCAGGAACTTTAGGGTTAAGCATTAGGTGGATGTGCACCAAAAATACTGCAGCAGCACAGTAATTCATTGATGTAGTCAAGTAATACTTATTTATGGAGTACCTGTTACATGGAACAGTAGGTACTGCCTGGAATACAAAGTTATACAAGACAGACCTCTGCCTTCAAGGCATTTATAATTTAGCTAAGATGAGATGCACACAAAAGAGAGTTAAACTGAAGAAGATAAATACTATCTGATCCCAGGGAAAAGCATAAAGATGATAAATGCTCTAAGGCAGCACCATCCAATGAAAATATAATGTAAGTTACATATGTAATTTTGTATGTCCCAGTAGCTATGTTAAAAAGCTGTTAAAAAGGTTTGGGTGCAGTGGCTCATGCCTGTAATCCCAGCATTTTGGGAGGTCAAGGCAAGCAGATCACTTGAGGTCAGGAGATTGAGACCATTCTGGCTAACACGGTAAATCCCTGTCCCCACTAAAAATACAAAAAATTAGTCAGGCATTGTGGCATACACCTGTAATCCCAGCTACTCGGGAAGCTGAGGCAGGAGAATCGCTTGAACCCAGGAGGCAGACGTTGCAGTGAGCTGAGATCGTGCCACTGCACTCCAGCCCCAAGCGACAGAGCAAGACTCTGTCTCAAAAAAAAAAAAAAAAAAAAAAAAAAAAAAAGCAAACCATGCTATCAAAATAAAATTCATTGAGATATTTTTGTGTGTATGTATTCTAAGTCTGAAATCCTTACACTTACTGCACATCTCAATTTGGACTGGCTACCTTTCAAGTACTTTGAAGACATACCTGGAGAGTGGCTACACGATTGGACAGCACATACCCAAGATATTAAGAACAGGCTCCCTTGGTAACATGGAGGCTTTGTTGAATGGAAAAACAAATTTACTTGTCTTCTCAGAACCAGCTGCCATGGAGGCTAGCACAACCTAATCAGGCACTGATTCCAACAAAACTACCCTCCATTTACCAAATATACTGATGAAAGTAACACAGTCCTTGGAATTTGGTTGACTTGGGTTGGAATCTCACATGCAGAACTTTTTTCTGTGGAACCATATTCATCAAGTAGTTTAGTAATGGGTTGATTCAGCACGTCTGGAGTATTCAAGCCAAGCATGTTCCAAGATAATGTCTGGTCTTTGACTGCCTCCTGGGAAATAATATCTAAGCCCTTACAATATTCTGACTGACAGGAGTGTCTCTCTCTCTCGACCTGAGATCTTTGAGCCATGCCAGATAGTTTACACTGACAATGCAGTTTACGGTGGGGACCTGTGGCCAGGCTGTATCTGGTTGACTTCAGGAAGAGCTGGAGTCTGAGTAACTAAGGTCGGCCATGCAAGTATTCCATGCCTTTGTGATCAACCCTCAATATCCCTGGAAACCAAGGCTACATTGCGTTCCTTTGGTTGGCAATATTCCATTCATTTTGTCAAATGTCATTTCTGGGAGAACACAGTGCTGTCCTTATGACTCCACTGGGAGAGAACAGTCTTTCCCGAGTTTTCCTGAGCTCAGGATTTATACAGTCTTTCCTGAGCTTTGCCCCACATGCCTTTTATGGGTGCTAACTTTAATCTGCATCTATCCCATCACTGTAATCAACCCTAACTGTAAGTATAAATGCTTTTCTGAGTTCTGTGAGTCCTTCTAGAGAATCATTGAACCTGATAGTGGTATTGGACACCACCAACTCAAAGCTTCTCCCTCTTGTGATGATAATCCCAGTAAACACAATGACAAAACCTATATAAATATCCCTGGACACAGATGTGTTAGTTTGGAAGAGTCAGAAATACATAGAAATCACTCTCTCACTTTATCAGGGCATTATGGTAATCTAGGAATTATCTAGGAAGACATCCAGTTCTCTCCAATAGCATCAGAATCTCTTAGGCAGCCAGTCTGTAGCTTTTCCAAAGGGTAAATTCCTTCCTAGGATCAAGCTTGCAACTTCTTTACATGAGCTGTAATAGGCATGCGGCTATAAACCAGACAAACGCCACTCATGATCCAGTACCCTCCAATAGCATCAGAATCTCTTAGGCAGCCAGTCTGTAGCTTTTCCAAAGGGTAAATTCCGTCCTAGGATCAAGCTTTATTTGAGTTGTAATAGGCATGTGGCTAGAAACTAGACAAACGCCACTCATGATATGATTAGTGCGTTTCATTGTTATCGTTCTTCACATATTTTACAGCCCCTGCCCTGTTTTTTTCAAAATTAACGTAAGAAGTTTCTTGCCTTATGTATTCTTACTCTCTCACAGAAACCAGTACATTACCAACAAATTAAGAAAAAATAATAGACATTCCATTCCATTTTCCATTATTCTATTGAGCAGTTAACAATGATATTCAATGAAGAAAGACAAAATGCATTCTGCTTTGGATAAATATTTCAACAGAGTGGGATAGAAGAAAAGTCAGATCCCACGTCATGAGTGTCCCCAGTTCATTGTGAAATACACCCACACAGGTGAAGACATATTCTTAGTCTGTGGTGTCCCCATGGACTTCCAGACATATGGACTAGCTAAAAACTGTTGGAAGCCAATCAAATCCCAAGTCTCAAAGCTGTACTCTACTTGCATTAGCTTTCTCTGTCTGCGAGGGTCTACAGACCAATGCACTCTACTTTTGGCCTTCACTCTTTCTCAAACTCCCCTGCTTTTCACTTCTTTCTCATCATTCATTCAAGGAGACCCCCTTAGCCTTGTCATAACACTGATTCTCATTTCTCCATGTTGATATCAGGACTCCATCCTGTCTGAATTATCTTCCTATGTACTCCCTGTTTTTTCAAATTCTAATGAATATAACAGGTCGGGGGGTACTTAAGAGTAGGGTATAAGTTTACTAATATCTGTCTTCTCATATCTAGTGAAATAGTCTTCAATGCATGTGTTAAATGGAACATGGGTCATATCAAAGCAGCATGCAGTCCTATATATCATCTGTATTCTTCCTTAATAACCTCCCTAACCTCCGTCCTTTCCAGGCCAACAGACACTGCCAATCTGATACATCTTTTTTTTTTTTTTTTTTAATTTGTATCTATGTATCTATCTATCTCTCTATCTATCATCTATCTATCTGGAGACCAGTTTATGGCACTGGCAAATTTTTGTATTTTTGGTAAAAACAGGGTTTCGCCATGTTGCCCAGGCTGGTCTCAAATTCCCAGGCCCAAGAGATCCACTGGCCTCTGCTTCCCAAAGTGCTGGGATTACAGGCGTGAGCCACCATACCTGGTCCAATTTTATATATCTTGACTAGCAATTGTGTTAAAGAAGCACTTATAAACTATATTCTATCATTCTTCTGATCATTTTACATGGGATTGTTTATATCTAAATAATATTGTGAATTTAGTGAAAGGTCATTTTTAACATTTACAAAATATAAGTATTAGTCTCTAGGCTCTAAAAGAGGGATTGGCAAACTATGACCTATGGGCTCAATCTATCCCATCACCTGTTTTTGTTAATAAAGTTTTATCGGAACACAGCCATGCCCATTGTTTATATATGTTCTATGGCTGGATTTGTGCTACACTGGCAGAGTTGAGTTCAGACTATTTGACCTGCAAGGGCCAAAATATTTACTATCTTACCTTTTCCAGAATAAAAGTATGCCAACCCCTGCTCTAGAAAATCATAGAGTAAAAGACTCAACAAGTATGTATTACAGATAATTAAACATGCTAAGCATAGTGTTTTAGAAATGAAAGAAAGAAGAAAGAAAGAGAGAGAGAGAAAGAAAGAGAGAGAGAGAAAGAAAGAAAGAAAGAAAGAAAGAAAGAAAGAAAGAAAGAAAGAAAGAAAGAAAGAAGGAAGGAAGGAAGGAAGGAAGGAAGGAAGGAAGGAAGGAAGGAAGGAAGGAAGGAAGGAAGGAAGGAAGGAAGGAAGGAAGGAAGGAAGGAAGGAAGGAAGGAAGGAAGGAAGGAAAGAAGGAAGAAGAAGAAGGAAGGAAGGAAGGAAGGGAATGCACGAGAGCAGAAGACGGAAAGAACGATCCGGGGAAAGGCTGAGAGAGAGCAGAAAAAAAAGAGAAGACCAATTTAAAGTAAGAAGGAACCACCTCTGGGCACATCTACTCAAACCTCTTCCCTAAGACTCCAGAAGAGTAGAGGGTCTTGCTGAAATTCACCCAGCTCAATATCAGTGTGGATTAGCTTAGAAAGAGCCCCTAATCGTTCACTCCAAACAATTTATCATATATCACATGGCATCAGTAAGGAGGAGCACTTCTACAATATTGCATCCCATAGTTTTATATGGCCTTTAATATCTTCCAGTGAAAATGATAAGGACATGCAGGAAATCATTACCATCTACATAAGTTGAGTATTTTCTACACTTTCACACAAAACCATTTTGAAACTCCAGCTAATTACTATACTTCCATTTCCTCTGAGGGAAAAATAAGAAAAAAGCAAACCTTCTCAAATTCCTAGCACAGCCCATTGGTTAATGTTATCTACAGTCCCATCAAAGCCACTGGCCTCACTCCCAGGCTTGCTTTGGTACCAGCAGCCCCAAGTCAAACACCCAAGATGTTAAACTTTAAAAAAAGAAAAAGCACATGTTAAAAAAAAAAGAAACAAAGGCTGACATTTATGGTTTCAGGGTTTTTATTTCCAAGAGAGGTGGATTTCTGCCATGGCCCAGCATCCCCCAGAGAGCTCAGCATGCCACACCTCCAAATCACCAGGCTCTGCAAAGACAGGTTCGCAAGGCAATGAGGAAAATAAATATCCTTCCTTGGCTTTGCCCTTTTTGGTTTATTTTGGCGAATCTCTTCACAGTTTCATTTCAAGGTACTAACCTGCCAAGACCCATATGCCAGGGGGTATAATAATCACTCTTGTTTCCCAGCGAGGGACGAAGCCATCACATGGACAAACTAGAAGCTGTATTTACCGCCCCACTGACTTCCTGGGAGAGGGTTGTGAATTCAACGTGACAGTCGCATTTCTAATCTTGTTTTCAATTTTTCTTGACATGTTTATATTCTCATTTCCTGACGTGTGCCAAACAGCTTCAGAGACCCTTTTCGTTCTGGGCCCAGTTTTCAGTGTTTGTCATGGTGAACTTTAATTATTTGCTTGACCCCATTAATGTTTCTTCACTAGACCGTCTGCTCCCAGGCACGTGACAGCTGTTTGTTCATTCAGGCCTTCGTGCGGCACATGCGTACCTACTCCGTGCCTGGTCCTGCTGTAGACACTACAGACACTGCAGGAAAACAAGCAGAGAAGGCTGTTCCTCTCATTAACTGCTTATCCTAATGAGAGAGGCAGAATCAATGAAATAAGCAATCACTGCCATGATGTAAATAAAACAGAGTGACTTTGTAGAGTGTGACTTAGAGCAACATGGTGGAGTCTGTGAGGAAGGCCACTCTGTGCAGGTAACATTTAAGCTGAGACTGGAATGACAAGAAAAAGCCACATGAGGTCTTGGCAAAGGGCATTCCAGGAGAGGGAGTTGTCTGGGGAAAGGCCCCAAGGTGATGATGATCCAGGGAAAAACTGAGCAAGAGAAGCAGGACAGGAGTGTAACAAGAGACAGGAGAGGAGAGGTGTGAGGGAGGTAGGGCCAGTGCATGCATTATCTTGCAAATAGAGGTAAAAAGCTTTGGATTTTATTCTACAGGAGAGGTTGGCAAACTTGCTGCAAAGGTCTCATAGTATTTTAGGCTTTGTGGGAATATAGTCTCTGTTATAACTCCTCATCTCTGCCGTTGTCACCACAGACAAGAGTGGGCATGGTTGGGTTCCACTAAGACAATATTCACAATGACAAGTGGGAGGCTGACTCAGCCTGTGGCTATAGTTTTTGCCAACCCTCGTCTATGGCACTAGGAAGCCAAGGTATATGTAAGGAATAGTTGAGGAAGAGGCATGAGCTGCGGGGCAATTTTTTAAAAAATCCTAGGACTGTAGTGTGGGGAATGGTCTGCAGAGGATGGAGAATGCAGGAAGTGGGATAGACCACAGCGGTCTAGAGGAGGTGGAGGAGGGGGGGCAGATGTAGGAAGCGTTTTGAACTAACTGATTAGGAAAATAAGAAAACATGAGAAACTGAGAATAACACCCAAGATTTTCACTAGAACAACTCAGTCTATGGGGTGATTTCTGAGACAGGAGAGATGGAGAAAAAACAAATTTGGGGAACAATCCAATAGTTCTTTCCTGGATGTCTACGCGGAAGTCTTCACTAGAAATTGCAATGGAGATGTGAGTAAGGTGGGAACAGGGAAGTTCTGGAGCTCAGAAGGGGCTGGGCAGAAGATAAGGGTTTGGTAGCCCTCAACATACAGATATCATTTATTTTATTTTATTTTATTTTATTTTATTTTATTTTGTTTTATTTTATTTTATTTTATTTTTTTTTTGAGACGGAGTCTGGCTCTGTCGCCCAGGCTGGAGTGCGGTGGCCGGATCTCAGCTCACTGCAAGCTCCGCCTCCCAGGTTCACGCCATTCTCCTGCCTCCCAAGTAGCTGGGACTACAGGCGCCCGCCTCGTCGCCCGGCTAGTTTTTTGTATTTTTTAGTAGAGACGGGGGTTTCACCGTGTTAGCCAGGATGGTCTCGATCTCCTGACCTTGTGATCCGCCCGTCTCGGCCTCCCAAAGTGCTGGGATTACAGGCTTGAGCCACCGCGCCCGGCCCAGATATCATTTAATAAGGTGCTAGAGGGGACATCAAGGCGAAGCATGACAGAAAGAGAAGAAAATGGCCACTCATACTGAGAGTTGGAAGAAAGATGTGTGGAGTGTTCAGCATTAGAACAAATGAATGCATGCAGAAATGAATGAATAAAGCCCACATCCCTGTATTACGAGGGTCATCTTATTCCTCTCTATCTACAACCTCTACAGTTCACTGGAGAATTTCAGAGCGAATGGCTATGACGAGTTTGATCTTAGAATCAATTTGATTATTTAATGCCATCCCTGATACATCCCTTATCTTCATACAGGCTTTTAAGGACTTCCCAATAGGATTCTGTTTCTACTGACATCAATATAAATTGGAACCTGCTCCTTCACTTCAATTCTCTCCCCAGAAGTGAGAGCTGATAGCCCCAGGTAAGTCCCCAGCCACCACTGTAGATGCATCTCTTCTCTGGGGGTTACCTTGAGAGATCGAGGTTCTGTTGGTTATGATTAGATGGTTTGCTAACATAATTGTGAACATAATTTGTTCTGATCTGCTTCTGCCTTCCAGTCAACCCATGTTCTGTGTATTAGAAGAAAGGGTTGGTGTGTGCATGTGCGTGCACACACGTAAGTGAAGAGCGTTTAGTTCTGCCTGTCTGTGCCTCAGGATATGGAATGTAACAGATGTTACAATAACACACATTTCTGGCTTTAAGAAAAGGATGAAGGAGGTAGAGTGGGCCAACTTGTAGACACTTTGGATTCCAAATCAAACCAGAAAAAAAAAAAGGAAAGGCTGCACACAGTTACAAGAAAGTGCAAGCGGAAAAGAACCCCCACCAAGTTCAAAGGGACTTGTGTTTAATCAGACAAAAACAATTTTTATAGCCTCGGGAGCCCATGTGGTGTGTGAGGAAGTTGTGCAGCAGGATGGCATTAGGCATTTAAGCCAGCATGCTTTTGTGTTATTTTCTTCTTTCTTTGTTTGCAACCAGGGTTCAAAGAAATTCACTGTGCAAAACAGATACCGAAGTAGATCATACCCACGAATTAACACTGTCATGACAAGCAGCTCTGTGTTATGAGCAAAATTACAAGTGATCCATCAAATAAAGCAGTTTATTGTCTAAGTAAGAGCTCCTTTCTTCCAGGATTCCACCGTGTTGCTAGCTGTGCCTCTTCCAACGAAACTCTCATGCACCTAATATGAACACCAAGCAGCCTCCTGAACATATTCAGTGAGCCCGACTTCAAGAGAAAGCCCTGAAAGATGAGGATGTAGCAGCTGGCAAGACATAGAGAATCCTTTCCTTCTGAAAAAAATCATTCTCCTTCCTGAGCCCACTCACACAGGGCTTTGACTGTTTCCTACCTGAAGGTCACATGCATGGCCAAATCTCCCTCTCATTAATTATAACTCTTGGCAAGCCATTAAAAATCTCATTTCATTTTACCATCCACCCTCCTTTTAACTGACTTTTCATAATTATAATTCTATTTTTGATATACTGGACCTATTAAATTTAATGCCATACAGAGATTTTAGAACTCCTTAAAAAATGACTCAAGCTGGACTGTGTCCACCGAAGGATGTGTAGTCCTTGCTTAGGAATATGAGAGGGGAAAACTGCAGTGCATTCTATTTTCATACACAGAGGAAGAAAAGTCAAGTTAATTGCATATGGTCAGTATCATAACGCTGTCATTCTAGAAGGGCTATAATTAGCAAGAATTGTTTTCACAAACAGAACCAACCAAGCCCATGACTCCAACTTGCATTAGTTCTTTTCTTTCCCCCACCAGTTATAAACATTTCTCTTTTTGTTCCCCCCAAACATAAACATTACTCCATTAAAAATACCCAGGAAGAGGAGATCCTGACAGTATCACTGCAAACTCAGGGAATACAGATAAGCCTCTTTGCAAATGTTGAGTCTATTAAAGGGATTAGAGTGCCAAGACAGGGTTGGAGGAACTGTTATCCAACAAGCTAACCTTTACCTGGTAACTTCAAGACGGGAAGCCCCAGGCGAGGCACCTCTCCGGGACACAGAGGAGTGCTCCAAAGCCCCATGTGAAGATGAGGGGCCGTTGGTATCTTTCATGTCTGAAGATACATAAGGCAAAACTTACTTAGCTCCATGTCATGTCGTATAGTATGGATGAAGAACTATGGGACAAAATTCTCTCTCACTTTAAACTACAGCTATTTAACAAACATTATTTGGACAGGAATTCTGAGCAGTGCATTTTCCAGTGCTGAAATTCAGTTAAGAAAGAGGGATTGTTAAATTTTGTCACACTAGACTGAGACAGTGGATCATCTGGAGTATCTAACAGTGATTATTTCCCCAACATGTGTTCAGAGTCCTGTTGCTCCAGCTTCTAGAACACACTTTCCTCTGTCCCTACTGCTTTTGGCTTGTACTCTCCATACTTCTCATTCCATCACTACTTGTCTGCCTATGCCAAGTCTGTTCCTTGGTGCCTGAGTGCTCCAGGCAGCATCTCTAACATGCAACCTCAATAAGACCAAAGCCACTAAGAACCCCACTGGCTCCGTTTTACCTTCAACCCCATTTTCAGTGCTGTCCCATGTGCTTTTGGTCCAGGGACCACCCAGAGCTCCTTTGGCTTCCCTTCCCTTACCTGGTGTTCTGACACCTGTCATTCTGACTCCAGCTGGGATGACAGCTGCCACAGAACCTCTCTATACATCTCCTTCAACAAGAGGAGGGTCCTCCCTGTGCACACAGTGCCCAGACCTTGCCTCTCAGGCCCTATGCTGCAGTGTTCAATTTGTCGGTTGACACATCCATCTTTCCACTAAATGGCAGGTGCGCTGCTGTGTCCTACGCTCCCAGTGCCTAACACAAAGGCTGCCCTGATGCGGGCACTTGATAAAGATGTGATTTAGTGAATGAATGGATGTGGGTTCAAAAAGTGACTGAATGAATAAATGTCAAACACATTGATGAATGAATGAACATGAGTCATTCAGTGCACCCTCTATGTTGAAAGAAATGAAGCTGGAACATAAGACAAAGCTTGGGATGCTAGGAGAGAGTTATTTGAACTACATTTGAAGTATGCCTGTCCTCTATGCTATGATAAATATGCCTGGAATCCAAAAGGAGGCTCTAGATTGAGGCACTGAGGTACATGATGAGATAATTTTCCCTCAAAAATTTTTGATTCAAGGAGCAAAGCACTGGTTCAGAGGCCTCTTGTAAAGATAGTAGGATGTGGGGCTATGGAAAAATTCCAAGTTGAAAAGGTGAGCACATACCTGTTAATGAGGGCTCAACCCATTTCCGCTCCCAGGCAGGCCCCCCGATCCTCAGCACCAGCAATCAAACCAGACACACACACACTCATAGACACGCACACAAGGCAGGAACACCACAGTAGCAGCTCCTCCCCCGACCAGCTAGAGGCTGCAGAATATGAGAACCTGGCCTTTGCAGTGTGACAGGCCAGGAATCTAGCCTCTGCTCTGTTCCAGAAGCATCATGGGTTCGTGGACAAGTTAATTAAATTCCTTAGTTTTTTTTTTTTTTTTCCTCAGCTATATAAAAGGGGAAAAATGGTCACTTTATACAACTTTTATGAAGACTAAATGGTATACTGTATGTAAGGCACTCAGTAAGCATTTGTTGTTGGATTGCTATTGTGAGGCACTGTTGGAACTTGACATTGCTATGCTTAGCTTGGCTTGGTCTTTATCCAATAGATTCCCTTTATAACATAGTAGCCAGAGTAAAGGAATGGCCAGAGAAGGAATTTCCTTGCATAACCAAACTGAAGCTGAGTTGATGATAGGTTAGACATCTATGGAATCTGAAATGAGTCAGTCCTTCCTTTCCTGAAGGTCATGATGTAACTTTCGTACCTATAATAACTATTCCTCTACAGCTGATTTTGCCGTGTTTTTTTTTTAAGCCAAAATTTAACCAATTCCAATCAATTCCGTCTTTATATTTGCCACCACTCCATGCTGACTTGTTAGGCAATTAAGTATTCAGGTTAGTATAACTCTCAAACAAGTATTTCCTTGCAGAGGAAAAACAAAGAAACAAAAAACTATGAAAAAATATTACCCTTTAAAGGCAAAATGTCCATCCAGTTTTGAAGATTAAGAACCACTGGGGCAGAAGAGGTAGAATGATCTAGAATTCAGAACTGCGCTGATAAAATCATTCCTTTGACAACACTAGGAGGTTGATTCTCCTAAGGTTGTCTAATAGATTTTAAAATTTTTGTTATCCTTGTTTTATAGAAATACAACGAGAAATATAGACATGGTTTTGTTTAGTTTTTAACTTCCAGATAAACAAGAATTTCAACTGTGACATTATCTCTCAGCAACAGCCTTTGAATCTCTTGTGTAGTTCAATGAACTATTCACTAGATGAACCACTATTAACCTCTGCAGTGGGTCATCCTACTTCACCTGTACTGTTAGTACATTCATCAGAAGTTAGCATCAGGTAGGCACACACCTGTGGAGATAATGTATACCGTGTTCTCCAGACGGATGGGATTTAATTCTGTAGGGGACACTGATGGAATACAGCAGTGAGAGTCTTAAGAAATTTGATAGATATCACAAAAGAGACATTTTTAATAGTGTAAAAATCAGTAAAGGTGTTTTTCAAAATACATATAATTGAGAAAATATACACTACTCTACAGAGAGAGTAGATTATGAGATAGAGACGCAGGAAAGAACTATCTCAATTGCGTCCCCCAAAGCAAATAAATTTTTATTAAGTCCAGTGCCTTGCTTTTTATAACAATACAATAGCTTACAAAAGAAACGAAGCTTTAGTACACACTCTTGGAAATACCTTTTCAGATGATGGTGAAAATAATAAAACAGCAATGAAAATAATGACACCCATAATAGTACACACTGGGTGCATACAATATTCTCAGCACTAGGCTGAGCAACACAGTGGGTATTTTACGTACACATTCCTGAATCCTTGAAAAATCCCTGAAGCCATATATTACTACTTACATTATTCAAGCAAGAAAACTAGAGCTCTAAGATAGGAAAAGCAAGAAACACAAATGATTCTTTTCATTTTATAATTTTCTTTATCAATCCATGATTTATCTTTTGAATGCCCAATTTTCTATCTTCTTCATCCTAGGGGAGAGAGTATTAAGTTCTTTAACAGCAAAGGATTAAATATATAGTCATTCTCTCCACCAAGATCTATGAAGTATTTCTTTGGGGCACAAAAATAAACAAGACAGAAATCTTGCCCTTTAAAAACTCAAGTCTGGCCAGCTGCAGTGGCACATGCCTGATATCCCAGCACTTTGGGAGGCCGAGGCAGGTAGATCACCTGAGGTCAAGAGTTCGGGACCAGCCTGGCCAACATGGCGAAACCCTGTCTCTACTAAAAATATGAAAACTAGCTGGGCAAGGTGGCGGGCGCCTGTAATCCCAGCTACTCGGAAGGCTGAGGCACAAGAATCACTTGAACCCAGGAGGCAGAGGTTGCAGTGAGGCAAGATCATGCCACTGCACTCCAGCCTGGGCAACAGAGCAAGATTCTGTCTCAAAAAAAAAAAAAAAAAAACCCACAACCACCACCACAAAAACTCAAGTCTATGCAGCATCACCTACTTTCTTCCTTAAAAATAAGACGAATACATGGTTCTGTTATACAGAAAGGAGGGAAAGTGATGAAAATTATACCAGCATCACCTCCATTTTTCCTGTGAGGTAGGACTGAGTCACATATATGTTTATATGTTGTGAGTTCTAGATAAATAATAAATGTCTTACTCTGGGTTTAAATGTGAGTTAATCTGTTCCTCTCCATGCATCACCTTCTAAGAGATTTCCTCAGCATTTTCTTCCACCTCATAATGCTCTTTCTCACTACATCTATACTCTCTCTCATCCACATCATGATTTCTTGCTCTGACCTTATTGATGCTACTAGGTTGGTGCAAAAGTAATTGCTCTTTACATATGTATCTCTTTAAACACCTTCAAGTCTGTTGGGAGTTGGTCTATTTCGCAGATCTAGGGTCCAAATTCTGTCACCGATTGCTCTGCTGACGCGCTTAGTCCCATTCATTGTTTCATCAGTGGGCACCCTTTGACTTGAGTTCACCATCACCAAAAAGCTGTGTTTACGAGAGCCCCAAATCCAGGAACGGAGAACACTGCCATGGGCATGAACACTAGAGGGCGCACTCAAACGCGAAGATTTGGTGTTCAGGACTCTGCTGGCAAGGAAGGATCTTATTTGAGCACCTCGTGGGAACCTAGAGGCCGCACCTTCTTCATGAGACAATGTCTACCCACAGCCATCTTCCTCTTCTCGTCGTGGGGGGCGAATCTGCAGTCTTTTTGTGTTTTCGTTTTGCAGGTAGAACAGCTCACTGTGGCTTCTGGATTCAGTTTCTGGCCTCCCTGCTCATCAGACTCAAACCTCACCGGCTTCTCCCATCCCTGAGCATGTGAATAAGCCCCAGCCCCCAGAGACATTGCAACTTGGGTTCCTACTGAGGATTCCAGACTTGACCTCTCTTTTTTGTTTCTGTCCCCTGGAACTGTCTGTCCCTTTCTTGCTTTGGGGACGTTCTCTATTTTTTTAGTGCCACTATATGAGGGTAAGAGATTTATCCCATCAACTCAGCCTACTGTTTTGCTGGAAATCTTACCAAAGAACTATCTTCTTTATGTTTTCACCTCAATTCCAGAGTAACTAGAAATACTACCCTACGTAGTGTGTAAAGGGTACACACTAATGAAACAATGAATGGAACTAAGCGTGTCAACAGAACAATCAGTGACAGAATTTGGACCCTAGACCCGCAAAACAGACCAACTCCCAACAGACTCCCAACCCTACGTGGGCAGAGACACTTAGTTTGAATGCTATTCCAGTGTTTTCATGTTGAGAAATATGAACATTTTAAATCTTAAGGGAAGATAGGTAGTTTTAAGTCCGTCCTTTCAATTTTACGTCTGCATTTAAAAATATAATTTAAACTACTATTTAACCATTAATTATATCCCAAAAAAAGAGGATATAAAAACCCAAGTGAACACAAAGTTAACCTACTTGCCCATGGTTTTGAAACCCAGCCCACACACTTCCCAACCTCTGTAGTATGTTCCCTTGGCTAGATGAATATCAAATGTAAGATGATTTCTGTGGTTAGGAGCTGAGTTGAAAGCAGAAACTCTTTAGTCTTAAACTAGAAGTTTCATTTTTTTATGTGCAAAAGCATCTATCTGCAAATGCCCAACTGAGAAACAACAGACTGGCTGAAACTATTCAGCACCAGACCTGGCCCCGAGGGAGTCTACAAGATTTTTTAGGGACTGCCTCATCTCAGCATAATATTTATAATGCATCTTACTTTTTACTTTTGAGTTTTTATTTCTTTGAACAGGGTTAGGAAAATCCAGTAATTAAAGATTCTAGGACTCTAAAGTACATTTCAAAAAAGCAGAATTGTTCATGAGATCTTACAACCATGCTAGGTTCTTCGGACATAACTTTGTTTGGTTATGTGGCCAGAGGAGTTTGGTCTCAGGCTACAAAAGGCATAAGTCTTTCTAATCTGTGTATGAGCAAATATAGCACACAGGAAATCATTGCAAAGCGCTGATATAATCTTTTCTGTTTTACTCCATCTGAAGATGGCTCCTGTCTGAACCATGCACACTAATCATTTCATGTTCTACAGAAGAAAAAAACAGAGCAGGGAGGCAAATGTGGTCATATACTGGATCGACACTTAAAACAGTGAATGGCTGCTACCCCCCACCTCCTGCAGTAGGAAAGGGAGGTCATAATTATATGGTGGGGCAGGAATGGGTCAAAAGCAAATTGCCTGAGTGAGAGAAGTTCTAGAAGGTCACATGGTAAAACTGGCTGAAAAGTACCTCCAGAACTAGCAAATGTGTTCACTTGGCTTGAAGTTACAGAAAGAGCATTGCAGCATAATAGAATTACACATCCTTTAGGAGATATCCTTCTCTCACTTGGAGTGTGAAATTCTTGGTGATATCAACCGAAGCTCCACATAGTTATGGAGGTAAAGGAAACTGGAGGCTTTGAGAATTACAAAATATACCACAGATGGAATATTATCCAACTATATTTCTTGCCTCCCCTAAACATCAGTTACATGGTTCTGTCAAGAGATTCAGAGCTGCCAAGGGTCAGTTGCTCAGTTGTAGCAAAAACTATTTTCAGTTCATGGAATGGCATGACTAAATCAAAGAAAAATAAAATAGAATAAAAAGGCATCTCAAGTGCCCAGAAAACATGGGGCATATGGAAGTAGGCAGGCGATGAGGCAGGATGCTCACAGGAGAAGCACAATATTTCATTAGCTCCTTTAAAAAAAAGTTGCTAAAGAAACCTGGAGTGCTCAAATTTGGCTCAGAAGGAAGGGGAAGTCTGAAATAAGTATAGTAATGATAAACACATGCAAAGTTCACTATAATTTTCCCACCGTTTCTTTCCTTGCTAAGTTAATTTTTCTTATAGCAGGCATCTTCAACAACCAACTATGTAAATGTATTATTTCCATATGTTCTTTCTTTTCCCTAAATTCCAAAGACTGGTCATAATTATATGGTGGGCCAGGAATGGGTCAAAAGCAAATTGCCTGAGTGAGAGAAGTTCTAGAAGGTCACATGAGCTTTCAAAATCTGAATTAAATCAGAGAAGACATTGAACAATTTTGTGCAGACACCTGTGAGAGTGAAGAACTATATCTTATAAATGGTGTGAATAATGCACTTGACCCTTAATACAAGCTTATTTGATAGCCCTGAATGTAATTCCTACTACATATCTATATTAGTCAGGCTTCACAGGTCTAGATGAAATTCTTTTCATATAATATTTTCACTGAAGGAGCATAGCTAGTATTCACAAGGAACATCCTAATAGAATTTTAAAGCTTTTCCCAATGAGAGATGGCTTGCTTTTATCATGCTTCTTGAGGAGAAAAAAGCTTAAGAGGTTTCAAATAAACACCTTATCAATACAGAATATTATTTAATCAGACCAGAGACATAGTGAGATTAAAATTATAAGGACACATTATTGTGCACTAGCTTTCATAATTTTTAATTATAATTTCTACAATTTTATAACGTAAGTTATTTGAAAACATACTTAGCTATTCCTAAAGAGAGCAAATTCCCATTGCTCATCTCAAAAGGCATAAAAAGCACCAACACATCCTTCCATTCCTCCAAACCTGTTGTGAATCATATTTTGAATTTCAAGTCATTCAATAAAATGTTTTCTAAAATACAAAAAATATATAAAAATGAGGAATTATTTATTTTCTTCTTTGTATCTCAGATTTGATTGGGAATAAATCGCAAGGGTTTTCTGTTTCTTGTTAGAAGAGCTTCTGTTCAGTTATTCAAAAAAACATGTATTGAGTACTCATTGTTCAGAAAGAGCCCTATGGAAAGCAGAAGATGGAGTATACATTTATTCAGAGTTTTATCACAGGAGAGACAGACATATTCCATGACACATATATAAGGATACCCATTTCTGTGGGCAGATGCATTAGAAAAGATACAGAACTGACAACACCGCTGAGGAAACACGCTACACTATCCTAGTACAGACCTTCCTTGCTAACAGAACCTGATTTTGTTAAATAACCAGGGCTGGAGCAAGGGCAAGGCTAGTAAGTACTTTGTTTGGAGTGTAAAATTTCAGGGGATATGAAAAAATTCAGTAATCAAGATAAATAGTACTTTAATATAATTTTTAAAGGTCTAAATTAATGCAAAAATCCAGGATGAGCACACCATCAACATTTTGAATAAAGACCCTGGAGCCCCAACGGAGCTTGGCAAGAGACTGTCTTTATTTAAAATCTAGAGTGTTGTTCATCATTGCTTGATTTTTTGCATTCATATACCTTTTTAAAATATTGAATTAGTATATTATTTCTCTTGATTACTGAGTGTTTCAGCACCATTTAAATAGTGTACCCAAGATCACTTCCTCACTCACCTAATCCTGGTCCCAGGCCTGCTGGACTCAGGAGTTAAATAGTGGTTTTTTCCATTCCCCCTTGGCAGACACTTCCTTTTCAATTACACCTAGAGGCAGCCACACAAATAGCTCTGGCCATTCATATGCAAACAATTCTGCACATGGCTTCCACGTAAGATTTGGCTTTTGTTGTTGATTTCTGATACTAAGCAGAGAGCAAAGAAGCCAGTTACCCCCACCCTCCCACTACTGCCTGTCTCTGAACACTGCCAGCAGCCATCCTAACATGAAATAAAAACCAAGGGCAAGAGCCAACCCCGTGAGGATGACTGAGCAAAACGACTGCACTTGGGTCCTTGCTGCCGCTGCTGAGCTCTGAACCAGCCCTGCACTGCTTACTCTTTGCATCTAGTTAGGAGACAATGAACATCCTTATGATATAAACCACTATAGACTAACTATTACCTGAAGTCAAAATATTTCTAATGGATATTCTAGCTTAATAGCCAGTGAGCTTTTGGAGTAAGGGTTTTTAAACTTTACTGCATTGATGACTTAAAACATATATGTTAATATTTCATCTCTGAATCATTTGCTTCTAGGTAGTGAAGCAGTGCAAATTCTCAATGGAATTCTCAATTGGAACATGGCTGTAATCTCTTTATATGATAATTAATTGTGGAAATGTATGCAAATTAGAGGTCAAACCATCCTTGAAATAAAATATATTGATTTTTTCCTACTAAATACTTGTGATAAAAATGTCAGTGTCAATAATGTCAACAGAAATCTCCATTTGTATTTTGCTCTTGCAATAAAGAATTCTATTATGTTGTCGTTTGAGGATGAAGGAGGGAATTTTCCTGAAGTGATAAAGAATGTCCCAAATGTCCCTTAAGTTCCGTTGTTTTCCTAGATTCAAGAGCAATAGAATCAATGTGGTAGGAACCTTAGATATAATAGCCCTATAGGCTCATTTTTCACTTGAAGAAATTGAGATCAAAATAGAAGACAATAGGAGATTCCCTATACATCAGAGAAGCAGTTAACAGCAGAGTCGCAACAATTGCACAGGTTTCCTTTCCCAGTCTAGTATTCTTTAAACATGAATCATGATGCTTTCCAAAATATTTGACTCAGAGAGGAGGCCAAGGCACATGAGTCTCTGAGTAGAACAGCCTACATCGATATTCATTAAGTAGTGCTGGAATGCAAAGGTCTATAATTGTGCTATCCAATTTGGTAGACACTGGCAATCGATGACTACATTTAACCAATTAAAATTAAATACAATTAAAATTTGTTACTTTAGAAGTAACATTTCAATCCTCAACAGCTATACATGGCTAATGGCTACCATATTTGTCAGTACAGAATATGAGCATTTCTATTATCATAGAAAGTTCTGTTGGCCAGCACTGCTTTATAGCCACGAGTTCGCTTATTGTTCTGTTTCTAATTATAGGAACAGGAAGAAGGGAAGGATCACCTATAGAAAATTCACCCTGAAAAAGCAAAAGAAGAATTGCATGCATTGCATAGCTACTCAGGCTAAATATGTATCTCTCTCATTTCCTCTGCATGGTTCATATAATATCTATTAATTCCGAAAAGTATTTTTATCACTTAAATTCAAAAGCAATCTGAAAATCAACAATTCTCAAATGTGATGGCACCTTCTGAAAGCATGCATACATCAGAAATTTTCCTCCAAAGACTGGCTTTGGGAGTTAAATAAATTAGCTTTCTTATGCCAAGTTAACATGAACTTAGCCCTTAAAATAACTTTGGGAGGAAAACTTTACCGATAAAACGGTCTGATATAGTCTGGTTGTTTCTTCTCTCCAAATCTCATGTTGGCATGTGATCCCCAATGTTGAAGGTGGGGCCTAGTGAGCTGTGTTTGGGACATGGGGGAAGACCCCTCATGAATGATTTGGTGCCCTCTTTGCCGTAATGAGTTCATGTAACATCTAGGTTGTTAAAAAAGAGTCTGGGACATCTGCCCTGTCTGTCTTGCTCCCACTCTTGGCATGCGATATGCCCACACCACCTTCACCTTCTGCCATGAGTAAAAGCTTCCTGAGGCCTCACCAGAAGTCAAGCAGATGTTGGTGCCATGCTTGTACAGCCTGCAGAACTGTTAGCCAAATAAACCTCTTGTCTTTATAAATTACCCACTCTCAGGTATTCCTTTACAGTAATGCAAAATGGACTAAATCACAGTCTATGGTGAATTTTCATTAAAGATAATCTTGGATTTTAAGTAATTTGCTGAAACATGTACACATACATACACACACCTAGGTCTTATTAAATGTTACATAACACATTATTCAGAATTATCTTTCACATGGTAAAGTTCTCACATAATGCTTGGACTTGATGCTCAAGAAGATGTGGCATTGTATCTTAACAAACTCAGCCTATTTCTAAAGTAATATGATTGCTACATTCGACACTCTTGACAAGTTTCTGAATCTTCATTTGAGTTAGGACTAACACAATTTTTAAAATTAGCTTCATAAAGGTGCCATTTAGATAGAATAATATTTACTCATTTAAATGTAAAATTTAATGACTTTTAACAAATGTATAAAACCTGTCACCACCTCTTCATCTTGATATAAAATATTTGCAGCAACTCAAATAATCTCTCATATACCTTGCAGTCAGTTTCCTCCTTGACCCTGTATCCAGGCAGCCATTAATAGGTATTCTGCTGCTACAGTTCTATCTTCCATAGAATGTCACCTAATGAGATAATGAATACATAGTCTTTTGTATCTAGAATCTTTCATTTAGCATGATACTCTGAGATTCATCCAGCTTGGTCTCTGTATTTGTAGTTTATTTCCTTTTTATTGCCCAATAGTTCTCCATTTTACATAATTAATTTGTCCATTTCCATTGATGAACTTTTGGGTTGTTTCCAGTTTGGAGTTTTTAAGAATAAAGCTTCTATAAACCCTTGGATACAATCTTTCTGTAGACATTATTCAATATTATATTACTCTTGGGAAAATACCTAGGAGTGGATTTTCTGGGACTTATTGTAAGTATATGTGTAACTTTTGAAGAAATGTCACATTTCCAAAGTAGATACGTTATCATGTATCATCATCCTGCATTATTAAAAACAAAACAAGTGGTCTAGTTGTGCCATATCCTTGTCAACACTTGGTATTGTCAGCCTTTCTAATTTTAGTCAGTCTACAGTGTGTGTGGAGGTATCTCATGATGCAGTTGTATGTCTAAATCTCTAGTCCATTTTTTAAAAATTAGATTGTTTTCTTAATTTTAAGACTTTATATATGCTGGGCATAAGACCACATATACATATGGTAAATGTGTGTATCTCGCTCTGTGTGTGTATGTATATCAAATATTTCGCAAATATTCCCACACAGTGTATGGCTTGCTTATCCATTTTCTTAATGGTGTCTTCAAAGAGAAAACGCTTTCCATTTTGAATGTGATCAAATTTATCAAATTTTCTGGTATGTGCTTTTCATATTCTAGCTAAAAAATCTTTCCTAATCCAAACTTTTGGAAATGTTTCTTATATGTTTTCTTCCATAAGCTTTTAAATTTTTGCTCTTAACCTTAGGTCTATCATCCCTATCAGTTAATTGTATATTGTGTGAAGCAATATTTAGAGTTTACTTTTTGCAGAGAGATGTACAATTTTTCCAGTACTCCTTGTTGAAGACTATCATTTCCTCATTGATTTACCATAGCCTCTTCATTAAAAGTTAATTGACAATATATATGTATATGTGGGCCTATTTCTGATCTCTGCTTTCTGTTCATTGCCTTATAGTTTTCCTCATGCAGTTACATCATTGTTTTGAGTTTTTGTAGTGTAGGTCTTCCAGCATTTCCCTGCAGAACAAGCCAAAATGAAAAGGCAGTGGTGGAGCTTAGAGGCATACCTAGTTATCATGATGAAAGTTGCGAACTCCTTCCTTCACTTAACCCATTCCCTGCCTTTTGTTTTTCCTTAACCCTATCACTATGTAACCAATTCTACTACATGTCTATATCGCCTTATTATTATCTGATTCTCCTAATAAAATGTAAACTCAGTGTGGGCCAGGATTTATTTCTGTTTTACTTCCTGGGGTAACCCTAGTAACTAAAACCATTTCTGGCACATAATAAGCACTTAATAAATATTGAGTAAATTATTAACGAACTGGACCTCTGCTTTCATCTTTAAATAAGTAATGCTCTGTGCTGAAGCCAGAGAATTGAGTGGCGCAAAAAATCAAACATACAAATGAGAATGACAATCATGAATCACCTCTGGGAGCTGCCATGAGCACTCTGCTCAGCTGTTCCTGGCGTCAGGGTCTTGCTTCATTGATTTTAGTTAACAGGGTTTGCAGCCTCTCTGAGGCATACCCAGATGTATTTTCAGGGTAGGATGGGTCAAATATTGTTACCCCGACTTTTTACAGTGGGGATTAGAGGAATCCATTCATTTTGGTGCTTTAGCACACAACATCACTGTGGATGACAGCATGAGTCTTCATCCTGTCCTTCATAATGGGCCCTTCATTATGAATAAGAATACTTTCTCACTCATGGAACATGTGTGATTAGACTTGCCCCTGGGTCATACGAAGGAATTGGGAGAGCAAAAGATAAAGAATAATTCCACCTAAAGCTAGAGATTACCTCCCAGCCCCTCTTGAGTCAATCATAAAAAAGATTCAAGACAATACAAATTTAAAGTGTTGATTAAATTAAAAACCAAGCTAATTAAGATTTGGAAACCTTAATGCACTCTTTTTTTGTTGTTGTGCTGGTAACAGAGAGACATCACCATTGCTGTCCACCGGAGATGGCATAAGCTTTGTCTCCCAAATGTAACCAAGGTGGCTTACCTTGTTTTGATATAAAGAGAAGACAGGAGGACATAATCCAAGAAAAATACTGCCTAATTAAAACGTTACTCACCCCACATTTAATCTCCAACTCTTCCTCTGTACATAAGATAGGGATTTTTATCTACCTTCAGTATGAGAAATAGATGAATTGCCCATTTAATGCTTAGAAAGATTATAATATACTTAAAGATAAATAAAATACAATAACATACCATTTGAGGCCAAATGGAAACACTATTTTAAATCAGGATTCTAATTTTACAAATTCTTATTCCCAGTTTTAACTCAATCACATTGCACAACTTTACTTATAAAGCAATCCACTCAAAGACTTAAAATAATAAAAACTATCTATCTCCCTATTGAGATAAATCAACCAAAAAACAATTGAAATTTTACCTGAAGATAAAATATAAATATTCAATCTTAAAAAAATTATTTAATTAGTGGCCCTAGAATGCAAAAGTAACATGAAAGTTATTAATAACTTTCAAAACTCAATAAACCATTTTCATCAGAGTCTAATTATTGCTTACAAAAATGCACAACAGGGACCCTCTCAGCTCTCATGAGCCAAAGATCAATAACAACATTAAAGCCCAGTCTACATATTAGAACCAATTTTCTTTGTTAATAACTTAGAGTGGTTACATGCAGCATTTTCTCCTAACATCTCTGTGCACTCCTGAATAATCATTACACACCTAGATTACACGATTGAAAAGTGGTTTTTTAAAAATATTTCATTTCTCCAGACAGAAAACTGACAACATACTTTAAAATCAGAAACGTATCCCCAAATGCATTTTTTAATGTAAAAAGCAGGCAATGTGGTTATACCTTAGCTGGTTCCTTTGCAAATAGATTAGAATATTTTGCCAAGATGATTTTGACATTACATCACATAAAACATCCAGTCATGTGCATGACAATGAAAAGACAAATTATTCACAGAACAAAGGATATTTAAGGATTCATAACAACACGTTTCCTCCCCAAGTAAACTCTTAGGAGGACAAGTCATATTCTATAGTGAAACAAGTGACGATCACACTCGGTTTATGTAAATTTTAGTTTACAGAGAAAATGTTGAGTTCAAGAGAGTTTTCAACAATTAGCAGTGTCTTCCTATATGTTAACCAGATTCATATGAAAATATTAAAACTTAATATTAAAAATAATGTCATGCTATCTGTTTCTAATTAAAATAAATGTTCTTAATTCCTCCTTGGAGAAAGTAGGACATTATCATGCAATCACACACATTTATGATTTCTAAAGGTCAGAGTGGTAGATCTGAGACTAGATGAACAGAGAGAAATACTGGAAGCAATTTTACCCAAGATTTATATATTCAGACTCAGAAACCTCTGGAATCTCAGAGGGACTCAAGGAATCCTCTACTGCAGCCCCTCCTGTGGCAATGAGGTTGCCGTATCCTAATGAAGAGGCTAAACTCAGCCAGTACCATGACTCTACACAACTGCTTGGTGCATTAGACACCAGACAGCCAAAACCCAGAGAGGAAACAGAGCATCATGAGACATGCATGGAGCCATGGGACACTCATGGAGCCATGGACACGCATGGAACTGTGGGACAGGCATGGAACTGTGGGACACGCATGGAGCCATGGGGCAAGAAATGATATGTGGACATGAGTGGAACCACGGGATATGTGTGGAATCATGGGACACGCATGGAGCCATGGGACATACATACATGGAGTTGCGAACATGCCTGGAACCGTGGACACACATGGAAGGATGGGAAGATGCAGGGATACATGGACACACATAAAGACATGGATATGCCTGGAGCTGTGGGATCTGCATGGAATCACAAACATGGAGCCATGAGACATGCATGTAGCTGTGAGAGACCCATGGGACCACGGCACATGCATGGAGCCATGAGACACACGTGCATGGAGCCATGTCACACACATGGAGCTGTGGACACACATGGAGCCTAGCACAGAAACATCTCCTTCACTCATCCAGCATCCCCTCATTTTCTGAGAGGTTACAGTTTGTTGTGCTTGACACTGCCCATGTTACGCCTTCTCCAGCCACAGGAGAAGCAGGTGGCAGGTTGAACAATGCCAGCGGCCCACAGGACAACACAGGGGTCAAGGGAAGAGTGACAGAAGACTGGAAAACAGGAAAGAAAGGCAGTTATGATGACAACATGTAATATGCACATGGCCACATTAGAGAAGGGCAGAAAGAGCTTTCTTAGACTGGGAGAGGGGCTGGGGGCACAGTGAGTGAATGTGAACAAGAGCCAACTCAGAGTTACAAAACATATCAGATATCCTTCCTGTCAACATTTAACAAAGCAATGTGTGCAACACACACAAATATAACGTAATACAATGATACGTTTTGAAAGGAAAATATAGGATCCATGAAAAATAATCATTCATACTGTGATATAGGAATAAAACCCAAGTTTAAAATCCTAATTGGTCACTTTCAGTCACTGCTTTTTCAATCACCTAAGACTACATACAGGGATAAAGGCAGCTGTTAAAACCCGAGATTCTTAGGGAAGCAGCAGAAAACCAAGTGCAACCCCCAGCCCAGTCCCAGTGATGGCCCAAGCTAGAGCAGTCAACTCAATTCCCTCCATGCCTTTCCCAAGGCACTGGAGCTAAATATTGCAAATCCTCTATCATGAGTCCATGCAGCTCTTCCATGAGTTTCAGAACAATTCTCAGGCCAATCAATAAACCCATAAGTAGGAGGACACTCTACAGGAACATCAAGGAGTTAAAGATAAAGATCGCTGGGACCTGGGAATGGAAATCGATAGGGCCCTGCCTGATTCTGCAGGTAGGAGTAATCTTAGGCATTGATGCTAAATGCTGCCAGCTAACAGCCTGAAGAAAGGCCTCCAAATCAGTCATACGAAGGACCCAAGCAAAGTACAGCATGACTCACATCACTGGTGGTCTTTCTTTGTGAATAATGTGAAATCGCTTTCCACAAACCAATTCCTATAACAGGAGCTTGCTCTCTAAATAGCCAGCATACTGAGTAAACTTTAATCAATAAACAAACAAAAGCAGAATATGGCACCTCGCCTTAAGTAGACATTAAACATTTAAAACTAATTTCAGAGATGGTTTTGAGACTCAGTAGGCATGCTGAGAAACACGCTGTCTTGAAGGGTCACGATATTTTCCCTCTTTATTGGAATAGACGTTTAAGCAAATGACAAGGACATACGTGTGAACGGTGCATCTGTAATGGGTCAGGGTGTTTTAGCAGCCACTGCACAATCAGGGATAAATACTCCAGAAAACACAGTCAAGCAAGTAACCTTGCAAACACAGCAAGCTGTAAAAGTGTGTTGTGCAATGAACTCCACTAGACAGGAGGCGCCTGCAGTGGCAAATACTTCCACAGAGGCTGGAAAAAAAAGATTATACCAGCATCTTCTGCCTAGCCAGGTAAATCAGATCAAGACTGTGACAGAACATTCTAAGCTCCATGAAGACATTCTGTTAGCATCCAGTCCTTCATCAGTAGCATCCTGTGCAGAATGGCTCCAGTTCATAATACTCAATCACGATATTTTAAACATGCATGGAAAACAGGATTTTAAGTCAAGATTATCTAGTTCTTCCTTTATTTCCCCCTGGTCAGTGTTTCATCCTGCTTTCTCAAAGGTTCTTGGAACGGTGCCTTACAAAAAAGTGTTCACGGGGAGTCGCGGAGGCCACTTGTTCAGCTGTAACATGAGCCATTTCAAGGCCTGAGTGGGCCCATAACATCACATGACATTGTGTGTGTGTGTGTGTGTGTGCGTGTGTGTGTGTGTGTGTGTGTGAAAAAGTTTTATTCTCTCCTCAGAGAAGCATTTCCTTTCTAAGGCCCTGTTCTCTTGACCTGGGACCTACCTACTCCTCTTCAGCCAAGACAGAGATCCTCAGGAACTCCTTCCTCTCCTGCATCCACTCCCACCCACCAGCTTTCCTGCATCCTGGGTGCTTTGGCCTCCTGCCCTCCAGGCTCACTGGAGGTGGAGTTGGCTTCCTATAACTTAACTGGGCACCTGTTCCCAGTTGCTATCCCCTCCTACAGCACTGGGGTCTCTGCTTAAACAATCATCTCCCCGCTCCTCTCTCTTTAGCCTCTTCCTTCACCTCGTTCCTTCCCATCACCATTTGAGGATGGTTAAGTCGTGCTCTTTTAAAAGTTGTTCCCTGCCCTTATGTCCCTGTGTGACTGACATGAGTTCTTCTCTCCTTTTATATCTATCATATCGTCCCTAACCTTCGATGTATCCCCACACACATCACCATCTGGTTTCTTCCCCCAACCCTGTGGTGAAACTGCTCTGATAAATGCTGCCTTTTATGTGTCCTCCCAGAAGATATACTGAAGTCTTAACCACAGGTACCTCTGAAAGTGACCATATTTGGAAACAGCACCTTTGCAGATGAATTGTTTAAGATGAGGTCATACTGGATTAGGGTTTACCCTAAGTTCAACATGACTTATGTCCTTATAAAAAGAGAAGACAGAAAGACAGGAACACAGAGGGAGGATAGCATGAGACTACAGACTAAGAGACTGGAGTGATGCATCCACGAGCCAAGGAATGCCAAACATTGCTGACAACCATGAGAAACTAGAAGGAAGCAGAGAATGGTTCTTCTCTAGAGCCTTCAGAGAGAACACAGACCTGCAAACACCGTAATTTTGGACTCTGGCCTTCAGAAATGCAAGAAGAGACAATTAGGTTGTTTTAAGCCATCTAGTGTGTAGTAATTTGTTACAGCAGCCCCAGGCAGCTAATACAGTGCTGCTGACAGAATTTCTCAGAGTGACCAGTTGTCCTGGCTTTTCCAGAACAGAAGCAACCAGGAAAGTCCCAGGAAAACCAGGACAAGTGTGTCACTCTTCCCTCTGGCACACACCTGCCTTGAACACTCTGCAGTATCTGACGCTCTGCTGGACACCGCCCTCTTGAAAATATCCCCTTTCTTGGTTCTCAGGAAGGCTTGCTCTCAACTAGATAATTCCATCTGGTGGCTCACAGGAACTCAGCCTTTTCCATCTAAAATCACCACACCCCTCATATCTGCTTTCTCTTCTTGATTCTATATGGAATCAACAGCCAAGAATGTGGGGATTGCAGTCAGGGTTTCCTCCTCGGTCCTGCTCTACATCTACTAATCCTCAACCACACTCCTTTCCAATTTCCAGAATCCACCTCTTCTCTACATTTCTGCCTCCCTTCCCTTAATGCAGTTCCTCCTCCCGTTGGTCTCAGTAGCAGCCTCAGAATGGGTTGTCCCTGCCAGCATTTTGTCATCCTCCAGATAGAGGATAAACTTGTTCAGATGCCTTCCAATGCCAGGCACCTCTGAATCCCCACTTGCCATGTGACCTCATGCCCTCTACCTCCTCCTCCATATCTTAAAATAAGATGTCCTGACTTCCTGTACGTGGGGCTTGCCAGGACCTGCAGTGTTTCCTCTCTCACTTCAGGGCTTATCACTTGCTCTTTTCCTCTCCATGGAAACTTCTCCTTTCACAAGTTTTGTAAACACGTTCTAACAATCACTTGGGATGCAGCTCTGGCATGGCTTCATCCTAGAAACCTTCCTCAACCACCATCCTACAGCCCAGGATGTGGGCTTAGAGCCCCCTCTCCTAGGATCTGCAGCACCCAACACAGGCACCTGTTAGGACCCTTTACAGAATGTTATGCAATGGCCCTTTTGGTTCCCATTCCTAAAAATAGTCTAAACCCTTTTAATAGGAACTGAGCATCTTCTCGATCTCCTCAATATCTAGCAAAGACCCTGTACACAACAGGCTTCTCCTAAATGTTCATTGAATGTTCACTCAGAATTAAAAACATGCAAATAGAAATACACTGAGACACCATTTATGCATTGAGTTTTGTCCAGATCCCAAAGCCTGATGGTGTACTCTGCAGGAAAGGCGGCAGAGAAACAGGTATTCATATCCAGGGCAACTAGAATGCAAAGTGGGACAACCCCTATGAAAGAGAATTGGGCAACATTTCCAAAACCACATATGCATTCACCCTTTGGCTCAGAAATCCCAATTCTAATAATCTCATTCAATGGTACACTTGCAAAAATGTTAAACAATGTTTACAGGAGGCACTGCTCACTGAAACACTATCCATGGTCACAAATGACAGAAAATAACCTAAGCATCTCTCAATAAGGAGTTTTTGATTAGGTTAGGGCTCATCACATAGTGGAAGCTATGTAGCTACCAAAAAAAAAAAATGACATAAATCTCTACACTCTTCTAGAGAGTAGACTCCAGCATATACCATTAGGTTAAAATAATGCTACACAGAGACAAGTCTATATAATAGCCACCTTTCATCTAAGAAAAGATAATGTAAATATATGTTTGTATGTGTGTGTGTGTTGCTTTGCTTCTATTACGAAAGTAGCCTAACCCATAAAATATACGTAAATAGCTAAATGCAGAAAGAGCTCTAGGATAGGATCAAGAAAACAGGAAGTGAAGCTAGATTCCTTTGAACACCTTTTGCTTCAATAATTTGACTTTGAAACACTGCATAAAAACTTAATGTCAATTTTAAGAATTTCTAAAAATCAATAGAGAAATTAAACAAATGATAGTAACTGGGTCTTGGGGTGGGGGCATAACCACACAGAAAGAAATTATTTCTACTGATTTTAAAGCAGTAATTTTGCTAATTTTGCTAGAATTTTCCAGTGAAATATTTACTGTGAGGACCAAAAAAAAGAGAGAGAGAAAAAAGTCATTTTAAAGATTTTTCAATAATCAAAAACAACTAGGGTTGCATGGAGCTGTTATTCTAAAATGACTGAGTGTGTACTAAAGAAAAAAGGCAAATAAATAATTAGGTTGGTCTGCAGAGACTTGAGATTTTGTGCAAGGAAGAAATAAGCACTAAGATGGGAAAAGTTAACAAAGACCCTAGAGTCCTGGAGATGAATTGTAAGTACCGGGAGAAGCTTATGGTCTATTTTTAAAATGCTTTTCTTAGCACTGTCCACTGAGAAGACCTGTGGGCATATTTGGTGCTCAAAGCATCCAGAAATCAGTGATTCCCAGATCTATGGAAAGAAATAGGTAAAAGGAATAGGAACATTTCATCAACCCAGAGAGCAAAGAAGCTCTCAAAGATGACTTGGATGGAGTCAGAAGAATCCAGAAGCCGCTCTCAAGAGGTTACTCTGGGCTTAAAATGCTGCAATTTCACCGTGTACAAGGATGTAAGCCACATGGATTAAAATACATCAAATATGTTAAAATTCTTGTATTAATAATAATTCTAATAATCAAAATAAGAAAAAGTCAAACATAACATCTTATCCATCCCCTTTGGATGACAAATGAATGACCTCTGGGATATTAAAGAACCAACATACTTGTATATTTAAAAAAAAAAAAGTATAAATTGGTGGGGGACGGGGACCATTTATTTTGCCTTTCCTGCATAAAGTGTACCTTCAGGATATTCAAATAGTTGATGAAGGAAATATAGTTTATATAGAAGTATTCTAACCACTAAACAAGCAAAATAATAAAATGAGAAAATCCCAGTTGTGTACCCATGGGTGAATCAGTAGACTGAGGCAGTGATCATCAATGACTGATCATTTCCCAGCTGGATATGCTCTGCCTCCTGAAGGAAGTACACAGCACTACCCATGACATAGTCAAGACAAAAACATCCAAACCTGGATCTCAGCAGGTGTCTTGAGACTACTAGGAATTTACAGACATCTTTGGAAAGAGCAATATTTGAACCACACAATCAGAATGCGATGAGCGAAATTCAACTGTGGGAAACTGTCCAGGACAAAGAACTTGGTTTCTGTAATTTGCAAAGGGTATGAAATAAAAGTAAAATAGTAAAAGAGACTCAAGAAATATACCAACCAATGGCAGTGGGTGGAATTCACTTAAATCCTGATTTGACTTAACTGGCCAAAAGATGCCTAAGTATTTATGAACCCATGAAAGATCTCTCAATGCCCACTGGGTGCTTGATGATGTCATGAAATCATTTATTGTTTGTTTGTTTGTTTGTTGTGATAATGGTACTGAATTCCTTATCTTTGAGCATTATAAACTGAAATCTGATGGATAAAATTATTTGATTTTTTTTTAATTTCCTCCAAAATAATTTAGTGGATGTGAGATGAAGCATGAGTGGAAATTTAGATGAAAAAGGATGGGGATGGGCCATGAATTGATAAATGTGAGGCTGCATGCTCCTTAGACTATTCTTTCTAATTCTGTAGATATTTGAAAGTGTTTGATACAAGTTTTAAAAGCAACAAAATATAAAACCACTTGTTGAATGAATTACTGAAATACATTGTCTGATTCATCATATTTAGCCTGATAATATAATTCCTTGAGGACAGGGACAAAGTCTATTTTCCTTTCCACTCTGAATGCTTGAGTGCCCGGATGTGAAGGACCTTAAATAAATTTCAATGAATAAAAGAATAAATGAGTGGATATACAGATTAATTATGTAATCCCACCAATCCATAGAGATATGTGGGACATTAAATCAATTCTGCTGCCATGCAATGCTAGATAGAAACAAAGGAGTAAGTTTGTGGCAAGACTAACACTTTGCAGGAAAATGTCATAGTGAAGAATTTTAGGCTTTCCTTAGTTTTGTTGTTATTTTTATGGTCACATTTTTATCCTTTGGTTCAAACACTTAGGAGGTCTGCAGTACCTGTTAAATAAAGGTGAACAGAAACAATGAGATTTTTTACCTTGGTAATCCCTGTCTTAGATCCCTCTTGAGGTAGTGATCAGTTTCCGGATATGAAATTCTAATGATAGAGGTTTTTGTATTTTTACCTTTATTTTAAACTATGTCTAAAACCAGAGTCACTGGATTATACAGCATTTGTGATGCTCTATTATCTTCTATCACTAAATACAGAATGTGCCTTTAGATGACAGCTTTGCATTCAGTGCTTGCTGGTCCCTTACCTTTATAGGAGATGACTGGGTGCTCAGCTCTCTGGCACTGAGTCGTACCCTGGGCCTCTGGGCGAGCGAGTCTCCATAGCCCCAGGCTTGAGAACAGCCATGCTATAACACAGGTTCCCTTCATGGTGGGCAAGGGGCCTCTGACTCTGGGCTCGTGTCTTCTAAACAGAAGCTCTTCTTCCCCTCATGTGTGGAAAGTGCCTAAAACACACAAAAGAGAAGAATCGGATGACCGTGAGTTCATTTTCCGGTGGATGGTCTTCTGGTAAAACTCCCTCACTAACATTAAGGTTACACTTTGTTGAGCTAGAGGAGAGCTTGGAGGGCTCAGACCAGCATATTTTGTCTACGTCATATCCCAGGCTGTATGAATGCATGCGTGAGTGTGTGTATCTCAATACAGACCTCTCATTCTCCCAATAATTGCATGACATAGCCCATTTGTTTTAAACGAGAAATGCTCAAGCTTAAGCTGTACTGTCATCACACTCACTCCGAAGGAATGTAGATTCATAGATGGGATTGGCTGGATTTCCCTTGGCCACCTGTCCTAACCCTTTGTGCAAACACAGATCTATATGTGGAAACCCTACAAATACCTGCCCATCCCTTTTTAACATTTAAAAGACTTATTCTTAAGAAGGCCATGGCCATTGTCTTTTACCAATAAACTGATGAATATTATGCTATGCAACTTTAACAAATCATCACGATTTGCTAAATTCTGTATTTTGTGATGCAGGATAACCTTTTAAAATTGTAGATAATCCGCCTGCAAAATATCTGGCTAGAGATCAAGTGTGAATCAAATAAAATCTATATTGAGCACCTACTGGGTGAAATAAAAGTACTATGCCGGGAAACTTTAAAGATTATGAACAATTTAAATGATTAACAAGCATTAAAGTAATATAAGCCTGTAAAAATAACTATGATCCAAGCTGTTAGCAAATCTTTAAAAGAACAGGAGTGCTGTGGGAGTCAAGGGAGAGTGCGATTGCTACAGAGAAGGATCTATGACGGGTCCATGGAGGGGCTCAAATCTGAGTGTAATGCTGGAGGATAAGGAGGATTTCAACAGATGGAGGTTTCTAGAATGGCATTCCATTCCCAGGGAAGAGAATGAAAAGGCACATTGGAGGGGCAAGAGGAAGAGGTATGCAACATGTTTTAGGAATGGTGTGCCATACTCGATCCAGGAAATTTAAAGGGAAGCATTAGGAAGAGCTTACAGAGTAGGTTAAGATTTGGAAGGCAAACTACACTAAGGTGTGAGGTCTTTATTTTCAGGCAACAAGCTACCATAGTATACTAATGTTAGAAGATCTTATTAATATTAATAAGGCCATTATCACAATAGTGTACCTAGGAAATTAGGCAGATGAGAGCATAGAAATGGAGAAGTCAATTTGAGCCATTACAATTGTTAAGAAGAGAAATAAATGAAGCAGTGACTTTGGTGGTGTCAATGGGAATAAAAAGGCAAACACAGTACACAACGACTGTGGGTAAAGGAAACTATGGCAAATTAAAGATGGCCACAGATCTGGCATTCCTCACACTGAGAGGTGGAGCTATGTTCTCCACCTAGAATCTGGGTTGGTTCAGTGACTGCTCTGCTCATTTCAATACAACAGAAGTCATCTTGTGCTAGTTTCCAAGCCCAGGCCCTAAAAGCCTGGCAATGTGCTACACCCTGCAGCTTAGAACACATTCTTTAAGACACTGAGACACTAGGTCAGAAGTCCAACTACACTGAGATGGCCATGCTAGAGAGAACACGTTTAGGTGCTCCAGTTTTGGGGTCACACATGAGCCCAACTCTCCAGCCATGAGTGAAGTTGAAACCCATTGAGTAATTTCAGTAGATACTATGAGAGCAAAAGAATCTCTCTGTTGAGCACTGCCCAAACTCCTGACCCCACAAATGTAAAATATAATAAAAGAGTAGTTGTTATAATCTGCTAAATTTTGGGAACACAGAGCAGAGACAGCGATGGACTTAAGAGAGATAATGTAAGTGATTTCAAGGATTGTGATGCCATTCATTTTATTTTTTATTTTATTTATTTTTTTTTTTTTTGAGATGGAGTCTCGCTCTGTCGCCCAGGCTGGAGTGCAGTGGCCGGATCTCAGCTCACTGCAAGCTCCGCCTCCTGGGTTTACGCCATTCTCCTGCCTCAGCCTCCCGAGTAGCTGGAACTACAAGCGCCCGCCACTTCGCCCGGCTAGTTTTTTATATTTTTTAGTAGAGACGGGGTTTCACCGGGTTAGCCAGGATGGTCTCGATCTCCTGACCTTGTGATCCGCCTGTCTCGGTCTCCCAAAGTGCTGGGATTACAGGCTTGAGCCACCGCGCCCGGCCCATTCATTTTAATAGGATAATCAACAGAGGGATTTTGTTTAGATGAGATTAGAATTGTATGTGTGTGTGTGTGTGTGTGTGTGTGTGTGTGTGTGTGTGTGTGTGTGTGTGTGTTTGCGCGCGCGCACACGCGCGCGCACATTAAGTTTAAGACACTTGGCCGGGCATGGTGGCTCATGCCTGTAATCCCAGCACTTTGGGAGGCTGAGGCAGGTGGATCACCTGAGGTCAGGAGATCGAGACCAGCCTGGGAAATATAATGAGATTTTGTCTATACAAAAAATAAAAATAAAAATTGGCCAGGCATAGTAGTGTGTGTCTGTAGTCTTAGCTACTTGGGTGGCTGAAGCAGGAGGATTGCATTAGCCCAGAAGCTCAAGGCTGCAGTGAGCTGAGAAGGTGACACTGGACTCCTGCCTAGGCAACAGAGCAAGACTTTGTCTCTAAATAATAATAATAGTAATTGATAAATACACACATAAAAGAGAGAGGAATTGGAAGAAAATCCAGAGAAAACTGAGGTGGAAAGCTATTAGGGTTCCAGTAAAGAAAGTGAAAGAAAGGAAAGAAGCCTTCGTTAAAAAGGAGTGCTTACCACCTGAACAAATGGTGAGATTTCAAGACAAAGAAAACATAGATTTGAGGGTGTATCAAATTTCACAGTCTGTATTTTCTGAGTCAACCAAATGGGGAGGAAGGATAAGACATGATAATTTAAATTTTGAAATTGAAGAGTAGAAAAATTATGGGTTAATTTCATAGAGGTTTGTTCAATATGAATAAACCTGACCAGAAACCTGAAGGTCCAGCTGAGTTTAGAGTCTCTCATTCCCTCAATATTTACTGAGTGACAACTGCATACCCAGCATGTAAGAATTTGCAAAGGAACCAAGCAGCATGAGGTAAGGCCTATTGTATCCATAAGTAGCAACCATGGAGCTGATATAAGGAAGCCAAGTACAGACTCACCAGGACCAAGAACTTCAGAGCAGGCAGGAGGTTGGTGTCCTTAAGAATGGAAGGAATTGTACAACATTTCCATTGACTAAAACATTCAGATTGGGCAGAGAAATAGGTAATGAGACTGCAAATCAAGACAAGGGAAGCGTATAGCTTCTGTAGGAACAAGAGATGCTGAGCATGAAGGTGGAGGATGGGCTAGGGAGGAAAACGGAGAGCCAGAGGCTCATCTATCCACCAGCTCACAATCCCTGCCCAAGCACAGAGCACTGTAATGGACAAAGAATGAGCAAATGCTCATTGACCCTGGGTTATAACACTGAAAGTATGAGTTTCACTTTTGAAAAGGAGTTACAGTGTGCAACACCGGAGTCTGCTTTAGAACTCCAGTCTAAAGGTAACCAGATGAAGTAGCCTATCTTTTCTGAGCCTCCTGACCTGAGACTTAAGATATGAAATTTTATCAAATTACATATTGTAAAATAAACACTTGTTAGAGGTGCTTTAGATGTGATTTCATTCTGTTAAAAGCAAAGAGGTTTGGGGCACCCATACCAGTTCAGATAAATTATCACAGTCACACAGTAACACATCAAAACAGATCAGCAATGATGAAGATAAAAGGAGAAGGATGATGAGGTGGCAATCAACCCTTAAAACATGCTAGCTCTGTAGTAAGCATGGTGCCAAGCACTCACACCCATGCCTGGCACCCAACAGCCACCTAGAGCCATATCACTGATAAGTCCACTCTCACAGAGCAGCAAGCCATCATGGAGATGGATTGGAGCACTGTCCTGCCATTATCTCCAAGAATGAGTGCAAATCAACTAGGGACTAACAGTACATTCTTTTCTTACACACAGTTTTTCAACGTGCACATCTAAGCCAAGATAGATTCCCCTTCTGCTACTGATGAAGGGCATCATCCAGACCTGCTTGTGACTGAAACTGTCCTTTATTTACAATATGCCGCCCACTCTGATCTTAAGACATGTGACGTTAGAAGCCCTAACATCTTTGCCTCCTGAATGAAAGGAAGAGAAAAATAACACAAGGGTCTGAAATGCTCTTTCCTTGGGATTTGGAAAGCGACAATTAGAGAAGAGGGGAAATGACACATACGGAGAACAGCAGCTAAAATGGAACACGTAGTTTGAGGGTGATGAGCTGAAATGACATGTTTGTCATGTTAGGAAAGAACATTTAATGAGAACAGGTAATTTTTTGAGGTTTATAATTTTCAGACTATAACGTATTACCTTTTTTCTTAAACTAAAGGTATTGTAAACTGTCATTATGGTGACAGGAAAGGGCATTTATAGTCTTCATGTAGAGACGTGGGCTTTTTTGAGCAGCTTACCATGGAAAGCTAACTCCTTGAAGAGTCTTTTCCTCTAAATAGACTCAGCTTTAAATAGCAGGTACCTCCTTCCTGGACTCAGCAGGTCCATCTTGTACTGAATCATGGAGCTCTTGCCTCTCAGTGGTGTAGGAGGAACACATTTATACCAGGGCTTTTAGTGCTCAAGCTCAGCACTATTGACATTTTAGTCGTATAATTCTGTGTTCTGGGCTATTCTATGCCTTTAGCAGCATCCCTGGCCTGTACCTACTAGAGCCAGTAACACCTCCCTCCTATGGCCAACTTTGTGCCAACCAAAATTGTCTCCAGACACTGCCAAATTGCCCCTGATTGAGAACCTCTACTACAGATAGGTAGGTAGGTAGGTACATAGATAGATAGATAGATAGATAGATAGATAGATAGATAGATAGATAGATACATACATACATACATACATACATACATATATACATACATACATACATATGCCTACATGCATAGATAACTTCCCTCTTTGGAAGTTAAAAGAGCTGCCATGACTTGAAAGATTATTCAAAATATGCTTATATAAAACACCAAACTAAATTTGTGTTGAGTCATTCAGGCAAAATTTCAAAATATATGAAATTCCTGTAAATTTCAACTATGTGCTACATTTGGGAAATACATTATGAAGGAATTTTCAAAGGATCAAAGTTGTTCTAACATCATCCTACCAACTCTAGAAAAATAAAAATACATGACGTGAGTTAATATGAAACAAATGATTTTGCCAATATGAAGATTTATTCTAGAAAGCCCGTTTGGGCGACAACATATAAGCATTTTTGGTGCCTCTACTTCAAAACCCCTGAAACCCCTAAACTTCCTTTTATTTTCCTGATGTAGGAGGATATCTCTATAAGCTTGATCTAAATAAGTACAACTCTGTATAAAAGTGTTTGTGCAATAAATAACATTTCTCATTCACTCCCACGCTACAACTGAAACTGAATAGGCTTTGGGGACAGAAAATAACTGCTCCTTTTAGGAAAAAAAAAATGCTGTCAGATAAAAAAGAAATCAAAGGAATAAAAGCTTCCATGAGGCGTTTTGCTTAGGGAACAGTGTCTAACCAGTTATTAATACAGATCCAACATAAGCTTAATGTACTTTTCAGAAGAGGCTGGGTTTCTTCTGAGCTATAGGCCTATCATGAAGATGGATATAGCCTAATCTGTTGTTACAGTCCAGAGAGTCCACAAACCCCTCCTGGGCCCATCCCCTACTTGATGGCATTAGAGACTTCCTTTGGCAAGAGGACAAAGTTTGAGTCAGGTGAGGGAGCTGACCCAGTGAGGTGTCCTCAGAGATGTCTCAGGAAGTCCTGCCCCATGCATGCCACAGCAGGACCATCCTTAGTACCAAAAGGCTAAAGCTAATATTAGAGGCGATTGCTGCATGTGTGTCTCTTAATTAGCAATAGTTATGGCTTGTTATAATGTAAAAAACATAACATCCAGGATTTGCAGAGTTGGAACATGTTTTTTGTTTTGTTTTGTTTTTGTTTTTGTTTTTTCTTGAGACATAGTCTAGTTTTGTTGCCCAGGCTGGAGTGCAATGGCACGATCTCAGCTCGCTGCAACCTCCACCTCCTGGGTTCAAGCAATTATCCTGCCTCAGCCTCCTGAGTAGCTGGGATTACAGGCACACACCACCACACCTGGCTAATTTTTGTGTTTTTAGTAGAGACAGGGTTTCACCATGCTGGTCAGGCTGGTCTTGAACTCCTGACCTCGTGATCCTCCCACCTCAGCCTCCCAAAGTGCTGGGATTACAGGCGTGCGCCACCGTGCCCAGCTGGAACATGCTTTTCAAATGTTTGTTTCTGCATTTGTTCTTTCCATTTCTTACCCCTGTTTTAGGGGATCAGATGAACTGCTCACACAGAAACTGGAGTCCCCTCCCAGACTGAATGCAGCAGAACTACTAAAGAATCATTCCAGCAAACCAACCAACCCCGAAGCCATGCCCTACACATCCTGTCAGAGCCAAAGATGGGGTCCAGTGCATGATTGTCAGCTGCTGCCCAGTAAATAGTCCTGCCTATTCAAGAACTCAGGATTCAGCTTCTGCCTTTCAAAAAAAAAATCATGCTTTTCCAGGAATAGCTGAGAATTAGTTTCTTCTTAATCTGTCTCCACTACTCACACTGCAAGACCTTCCGTGTGGTCCCTCTCGCCTCACCAGGGTCCTCAGAGGCAGCCTTGCACACTCAGTAGCCACATCTGCACCCTTGCTGATGCCATGAGCCCCTCATCGGCCTAGTCCTCCCACTGCTCCAGGTACAGACTGTCTTCCATGATCACACCATGGTGGCTGACACCAGCCACAGTAGCAGCTCCTCTCCAGAAACCCAGATTGGACATCAGAGTGCCTGCCACACCACTGCTTCCATGTGAAAGGTTGCCTTGGATAGACCCAGACCTTTTGTGTTTCTAAGTCTTAAGTTTTGCTTCTCTCTTTCATTGTAAACAATCTACACATAGTTCCGATGACAAGTGTATGTGCTTCAACATGCTGAATTGGCTGTCTGAATGAATCCGAGAAAACAGAGCTAGTGTCCTACGGACCATTTATAATCCACCCATCCCCTGCCACTGAGTGAGCCCATTGTGAGGTGGCTTAGGCCCTTGGTACATCTGAGACAAGAAATGACTCAAGGACTCCCAGAATTTGGAAAGTGAACGAGGAAAGAGAAATCACCTAGTCTCTCTTCCCTCTTTGTAGCTCAGAGAGATTAAATAGTGCATGTGAGATCAACGGTGCAGTGACTGGCCACATCAAGACAGGTCCTGCTACCTTCTGGCTATTTATATTCTACAGCCTGAGCTCCCTGCTCAAGCTTCTAAAACCACATACTTGTGGTCACAAGGTCACATGACCTGATCACTCCCAGACCAGGAGCATAGTCTTGTCTCTAGCGAAAATAACTAGGGACGAACCTAAGGCATGAAAACAGGCAGTGTCTCCAGGGTGTCTGTAATCCGTATTAATCCAGCCATATTGAAGGATTTCTTCTGTGGACAAGGTACAGCTTTCTAAGACAGGAGTGAGGATGAAGAGGACGGTAGCCCCAGGACTCCCAGATCACAACTCAGAGTAGTCAAACAAAGAAAAATCTCTTTTTATATTTATGAAATAAAAGTAGCAATAGAAGCACAGTTGTTGGAAACAAAGAAGGAAGAAATCCTCCTGAATGGGGGAATATAGAAACCGCAATTTTAAAGAGGTTCAAGTTAGAGTGTTCAATGAAGCAGGAATAAACAATCCAGGAGAATCACAGCCCCGGTGTGTTTAGGACTAGAAGGAATGTATTACATGAATCTATGCTCTTTTCTTGCTGCTGTATCAGATATTCTAGGTACAGTGCAGGAAATGGAATTAAATGAAGAATCAATAAAACAATAAAGTTAAGTTAATGCAACGTTCAAGTAAATAGATTCTTCTAATCTTTTTCAAAAACAATAACTGAACATTTTATTATTTGGGAAATACAGTGAAATTAAAGGTTTCCTCTTATTACATTGAGCCCATAAGGGGAATCAGGATGTTCCCACAAATATATCACATCTCTTCAATTGTTATAGTGCACTTATCAAGAAACAAGATCTTTTTTATATGATTTTAACCCATGTGTCCTGATTGCCAAGTTTCAGCTGAAAGAAGTTTGTCATAAATGAATCAGGGAAACATCTTTAGGAATGTGTTACTGAAACATGGACCACCCTTAACTCCAGAAACACCACTCACTGCCACCTTCAGGTAATCGAAGAAGTTGGCTTTGTTACTCACAGATTTTCATCACATGTGAACTCAGAGGAGATGGAATTTTATGGCTATATAAAAGGACCTCATGATATAAAATGGAAAAAAGCAAACATTAAACTATTTTATATATTTCAATAATGGTTCGGCTCCAGTGACCTTCTTTTATATCTCTCTTCAAAGGGAATTGTTATTACACATTTGTCTTCTTCCCCTTGTTTAGCTCCAGATCGCCTGGAGGAACGATAAAAATAAATGAAGTCCATTAGATAAAATTATTATTTACACAAAGGCAATATTAATTTTATCTGTCAGCAGGTTTTAAAACTAAGTGAAAGTTCATTCAATCTACTTCTGTGTCAGCTAAACCAACAAAAGCCCTTTCTAAGAAAAAAAGAAAAAAGTACTTAAATAATGGGCTTTCAAGGCAATGTAACTACCTGGGCAATTTCGAAAGAATTTACCTAGAGACGTTTCCTCAGGGCAGGAAATTCACGTGGACACACTAAAATATTCCAGTTATAAATGGCGCTCACCATATGAAGTTACTATTCATAGCTCTCATTCGCTTTTAGCCAAGATGTACAAGAATGGAGCGCCATTTTCTCTCTCGTCCACCGCACGATGTGGAGTCTATGCCCAAACAGAAAAGCAACGCTACCACAGTGGGAAGAAAAGATGATACCCTTCTACTGTCATCAGTCTGGTCGATATCACTGATCACCTCCTGCTTGTGAAATCCAGGGAGCTTATACAACTAGTCATCTCCATGGCCTTTGTGACCACTGACCTTTCCTTGAATATCTCCTGACATCCTCTCTTCCCTGGATTCTGTAACTCCCCAATCTCCCTGCATTTACTTCACATCTAGCATTCTCCTCAAGTGAAAGTACACGCCAATCTCTTCTGAAAGTTCATTGTTTTCTCCATCTACACATTCTCAGAGGCCCTTTTCTTCAGACTCATGTGATTTCACATGGTCTGTAAAAACTGGTGGCTCTCAAATCTAGACCCTCTCCCCAACCTCTGTATACAATCTAGACCCTTACATCAAAATACAGGTATTTACATAAAAAAGCCAGTGTAATTACTCTGAAGCAGACCTCGTTATCTGTCTTCAACAGCTGTCTCCCTTGTGTCTACTTCCTCTCATAACTAACTACACCATCGCTCAGACAGTCAACTCAGAGCTCAAGGGACACCCACCATTCCCTCCTCCTCCATTTTCCCAAAACTCACTCCTCATTTTGTCAGTGTCTTGACAATCCTTCCCTTACCCACTTCTGGAATCCAGGCCCTCCTCTCCATCCTGACCAACATCCTGTAGTTCTTACCTCTGCAATTTCAGCCATTTTTTGTTGTTGTTGTTGAGTTTCCTTGCTGCTAATCCCAACCCTTAAGCATCACCTCTAAGGAGCCTTCTATGAATTTTTTCCCACTTTTCTCTCATCCCTATCTGACCCCACTGTACGTTGATTCTTATTCCTATTACAGCCGTTATCATCCTGAACTACAATTACCTGTGTATCTGCCTCCTTCTAAAACAAGGCTATGAAAGCCTCAGTCTCCAGACAGTACTGGACATAGTGCAGACAAACAATCAACACCTGAAAAGTGGATTGATGGAGAAAAAGAATGCAAATCCACATGTGCCTCTCTACCTTACCTCTGTACCTCTTTACAGTATTAGCACTTCCATTAAAATGCTATCCAAGTTCCCTCTTCTTCTATGACTCTGCCATTCATTGTCACAGATGTTTTATCCCTCTTTTAAAATTCTCTTAACATCTGGTCCAAATACAAAGATTCCCATGGTTTTGAAAAATGTCCTTTCTAAATGTCATAATTTTCCAATTAATGGTCAAAGGTATGAAGGGATTACTATAGCCAGACAGACTAAAAAAAAGGGAGGGTCCCCTGGACCTGGAAACATGAAAGCAGACAGAAGATATAACCAAATGTACGAACCCTGAGGGGGTCAGATAAGTTATTCCAGCACAGATAATTCGCTGGAACCACCTGAAATGTCAAAGGACAAAAAAAGGAGGACATTACAATTCACAGCAGAAAGAAACTTACTGAATTAATAATTTTAGGCTAAGAAATACAAATACCTTAAAATATCAGATAAATTTACAGTAAATAGACTGCTAATATGCTTAGATAAACTAGACTATTTAGCAGAAAGGCCTCTGATGTGATGTTTTCAGATTTTAGTCAGGAATAACATGGTGTATATCTGATGAAACCTCTTAAATCCAATGGACTAGACATGTCAATGTTGATACATTTGAGTTAATTAAAATTTGTCACAATCTTTGGTCTCAAAAAAAAAGTCAGACCTCTAGAGCATTAATTATCATTTTCGGTGAGTATATTAAAAATAAAAATAAGAAATTCATCCTAAAATAAAAATTACCAAGACATATCCTATAAAAATCAAAGATTTCACTAAGTAGACAATAAAAAAGATACAAAAAATGCAAAGTAGGTTATGTACAGTACTCAAACATCTTTTACAGGTTTCCTAAACTAAACCTGTAAGATAAGCATTCTCATTCCTTGCTATTTTACAGACGTAGAGTCAGGACTCAAGGAGGTCCCATTGCCAAATGGAAGAAGTAAAAATTTTAACAGCTAAGTCCCTGGCCCTACAACCCAGGCTCATCTTGCCGTCCCCTCACTTCTGCAAGGATGGTCTATTGCCTAAGGATTGGGACCCATGCTAGACACACAGGTCATCCAGCTGAAGACATTAAGCTGATGATTTATTTCTACCAACTAACTTCTCGTCGAACCTGAAAACGTGTTTTCTTAGAGATGAAAATTTTACTAAGTAACTAGCTGCGGCATCGTTCACTGACTCTGCGACCAGAGACCTCACTGACCAGGATTTAATCCAGCAAATGCCACAATAGCTTTGTCCGTGTCATGTGCCCTCCTCTGTTCGCCATCTATACACCCTTGCTTGAGGCAGGGGTGGAGGGGTGGGGTGGGCCCGTGGCTCATTCAGTCCCATGACTTAAATAATATTTACCAGCTGGTGAATGTAAGTGTACATATCACCTTCAACCTGTGCCTGAAACTGCAACTTCCATCTGCCTCTTCACCTCTACCTGAGACAAAGAATTGTCTCCAAACTAACCAGGACCAAGCAAACCACTGGTGGTCCCCCTTCCCCAACCTGCTTCTTGGCTGAGTCTTCGCCATCACAGCTGGAGTCATTTTGGATTGCTCTAATTCCCCCTCACAACACTCTAAACCATAAGAAAATCCCATCACTACTTCCTCAAAAAACGTATATCGCACCCCTTCTCTCTCGTCTGCTACTGCAATCCCACCTCAAGCACCTTCCTCTCTCACCTGGACTTAGCAGAAGCTATTCTAATTTGCCTTGGTGTTTTTCACTCATGCCCCTCAAAAGTCCATTTTCTGTGTTGCATCCAGATAAATGTTTGTAAAGAGCTCATCTGGTTAAGTAATTTTTCCCTGTTCAAAAATTTCCAATAGATCTCTTTGCAACCTCCCTAAAATGCAAGATCCTGATCCCCACCAACAAACCCTCCTCCATGGCCACCTCCCTATTTCTACATGATCTCCAGCCTTCCTGTTCCCTGTGCTCCCACCACACATACGCACATGCACGCATGTGCATGGAACTGCTTTCTGGTCTTGAAACCCACCAAGCTCATCACCTTGCAGATGGCACTTGCTGGTCCTTAGATCCTAGATCTTTTTCTAGATTGTCCCAAGGTCCCTTCTCACTACTCAGGTTTTACTAAAATGTCACGTCTGCCGGAAAGCCTCCCTGGCCACGCAGGCTAAAGCACCTCCCTTCTACTCCATCATTAGATTCCATTATTATTTTATCTTCTTCATATCACTTAAAAATACTTAAAATTGCTTGACTGATATATTTGTGAGTTTGGGGATTTTTTTTTTATCCTATTATATGAAATTGATTTAAAGGATCTACAATTTTCACAGCTTCTTCTTTTAATGTGCTGTATGTACATCAAAGTATCATGTTGTACATCTTAGGTATATACAAGTAAATAAATAAACAAAAATATTCCATAGGCAAACAGATACAGGTATATTCAGTACCTTCAAACGAGGTAAATTGAGGCTGGGAAGCTTCAGTAATGGGACAGAATAAAATATATTGGCGAGCTCAATGACAGCAAAATAGTCTCCAGAGGCCTTTGTCCTCAGTCATCTCAGTGATATTGGATATGTACGCTTGCATGGGAGGAATAATAGGACTTAGATTATGACAGTCAGTTGATGTCCTTATGTGAGTCCTGTTTAACCCACTGGATACAAGTAACTGGAGGACAGAGATTTTATTTTGTTCTCTCGCTATCCTGAGGACCTAGGACACAGTATGACCCATATAAATATTACCTACTGATGGACTAGGTAGTGGAAAGGCCAGAAACCAAGATAGTCATTGTCCAAGTGATGGATAAACTCACTGTGAAGCCCAAGATACATTCTACTAAATAAAGGCAATGAATCGTCCACTTTATTTTGGCCATTGAGTAGCGATCATGGTAAGGTTCAGGAGCGCTGCTATGGAAAAGTACAAGTTAGTTCACAGTTGGCCTATTAGGCGAAACTTAGGAACACAAAGTCAATACAGAATTAACTTCCCCTAAAGCATCTAATGATTAGCATATAGTGTGATGCTATAAAACCTCACATGCTGTGAACATACGGTATCTCATCCTTCAGTTCATTAGCCTGAAATGTGGAGAGGTCATGGAGGACATTACAGTAAAGGTCTTCACGGTGGAAACCTAACCCCCAAGTGTCTTCACTTCTGTATTTGAAAATATTAAAAGCTATGTGATGGGGAATATGTTAATGAAAATACAAAAATGATCCCATCCTAAATATAAAGCCAGAAAAAGTAATGACAGATGGCACCCATTTGGTAAGCAGTTCCTAAATACTGAAGGGGTTAAATACTGTTGCTAGATGCCTGATTGTCTCCTTTCTCAGTCCAAAAGAGTGAGAACCATCTACGGTGCTCCTCAGCCTACAAAGTCCCAGCGATCCGCCCTGCCTCCAACACTAGTTTAGGAGAGGCAAGCTTGCATAGATAGGAGGAGCACAGACTCTAGATCCAGATTGCCTGGGTTCAAATCTTCGCTCCACCATTAACCTTAGGCTTCAGTTTCCATGTCCTGTAATACGGAGATAAAAAACATAGCTTAAAATTATATGAGTTAATTTGAAAGAACTTAGACCACTTACTGGCAATTAGGAAGCGCTAAAAAATTTTGACAATTATAAACAAATAAAGGCTATTAAAAAAAGAAAAATGCTTTATAAATCTTGTAGGGAAGATATGTCTAACAACCAAATTAGTGTCTTCCTAAAAAAAGACAATAAAATCAGTTCAGTGTTTAATAAGAACTGTGAGAATGTGCTGCCTTAGCCCTAGGAAAATTCAACATCTGCCCAAGAAATCTATAAAAGAATGCTCATAGCAGCATTGTTCATAATAGCAAAAAATTTGAAATAATACAGGTGTCCACTGAGAGAATGCAAATTTTCATGGTCTAATTTATCACAGTGAAAATGGATGGACAACAGCTATATGCAACATAAATATTAGAAATAAGAACATTGAGAGAAAAAAGAATAATATAGTAAATATTTATTGCCAATAAAAAAGCACAATTAAAAATTATTTTGATTTCGATAAAACTAAATGTGCAAGGAAAAGTAAAAGGAAGCTTCACAGTACTGCTACTGTGAATATGAATAAGTGTGGTATGAACAACAGAGGTATTCCCCAGGATCAAGCCCCCAGTGGAATTAGGTCACCCACAGTCCTTCTTAGGCCCCACACTTTCCCACTTCCACCCTTCTGCCTAGAACACATTCCTCCATGTCCATATTAGAACTTTATCCGTTCACTGAGGTCCAAATCCAACACTGGTTCCCCCTAGAGTGGTAACCATTTACCCTGTGAGAAGCAAGGAAGCCTCCAGGAAGCCTGCTAAGGACACACCATTGCCTCCGTGGCCCTCAGCAGGTCCTGCCATGGAGTCTGGATTCCTGTGATGTGGGATATGGTGTCCCTGCTGTACATTAAAGCCACAAGACCAGAGCCTGGCCTGCTTGTTACTAAAGCCACTCACTGCCCACCAAACTTCCTTGCACGTAGAAAGTACCTAATATTTATGGAATGAACATATCAACCAACTGAGCAATAACAAATCGTGGAAAAAAGCCCCAGGTTGATCTGGGAGGAAGTAGGGGAGCAGGCAGGTTTTGGAAGTGTGGGAATCATGTCAATGAAGTGGAAATAGAAAGATCACACTTTTGGCAGAGAAATGAAATAAAGTCTCATGATCGAATGTATCAAGAATGGGGGCAGCAAATGCATTTTTTGTTTGAAAAGACCAAAGTTATAAGTAGTAAGATCAGATAAATTATGGCACATCCATACTATTAAATATTATACAGCTTATACAGCTGTATAAATATATACAGCTTATAAAGCCAATGTAGTAAAACTGAGTGTATAAATCCAATCATGATGTGAGCAGAAAAAAATAAAGCGTAGACATTTATTTATCTATAGATTAAAACTAGAGAACAAAAATTCCAATATTTGACTAAAATAAACTAAGAAAATTGTAGTTACTCCTAAGTCATAGGGAAATTTTAAAGAATATAATTCTATATTGAACTTTCAACAATATGTGTTTATTAATTTGGTAATTTAAAATGAACAAAATATTTACATTTAAAGGAAGGAGATAAGATTAGTTTTATGGGTTAAGCAGTGAGACAGGATTTTGACACACATATTTAGATCCAATTCAGGGTTGACTTGCCAGGTGTAAGACAGCAGAAAACCATGGAGGAAACCATTGCTGTAGTGCAGAAGAGAAAGAACTGGTTCAAAGAACGGGCGGTGTAAAGATATAAACCTTGATAAAGCAGAGGTCTTCTTTCCATAAGTGTTCTCCAAACTGAACATGAAATCTTTGTTATTCTCATGTAAAGTTGGTCCCAAAAAAAGTTACGTTCAGAATGTGTGGCGTACAGGTGTAGCCTGTGAGTCAATGACAGCCATTCCTAAAACTAGAACTTGCTACCTCTTACTTGCTAGTCTCAGTTTACCTGGAAGGAAAAAAGTCACTTGTACCTAAGGAAATGAAACTGGTTTTATCAGCTCCATCAGATAAACTCTACTATCCAAAGCTCTCTGCTTATACCAAGAAGAAATGCTCAGGCACCTAGTCATTGACAAATACTTTCCATTGTGACCTGGCCATACTGTGTTTTGGTCCTCAAAGTGGCCCCCTGTAGCTAGGTAAATAGTACACACCTGTTAATTCTTTACAGGAAAAGTAGCACACATGTTTATTTTCTCTCTAAGCAATAGATTACATTTCTGGTTGAGTGAGTAGATGAAAGTGATGTGCCTTCTCTAACATCATATGTAGGAGGAAAAGTGTTCTGCTTAATCTTACTGTTCAAGAAAATCCCTGCAGTTCTCTTTGATTATGACCACAGTAACATAAGAGACAGTTCATTAACCACAGAGATGAAACTGGAGGTGATGGGGCTGTGCTTTAAGGAACACACACCTCATTCTGGAAGGTCAGATGTTTCCCAAGCACAAATCTCACAGTTTAAGGACACTTCCTTGCAGGGGTATACAGACAGATCTCTAGTTTAGTAACTAATGTCGTGTATCACAATAAATTGACAGGTTGTGGAAGGAAGCTACCCACGTGAGAAGTCTAGAAAAAAGTTAGTTTACAACTTGTAGGATCAGACAGTACTTTAATGACTGTGAGTTTTAAAACACAAACATGAGGCACTTGGTTGGTATGGCTGCTTAACAGAAAGTGCTCTTTTGATTTAATGCACACACACACACACACACACACACACACACACACACACATCCTAACAGCTTAACGTTATTTATCTACTTTGCCTAGTTGGTTTCACCTCTAGGACATTCTCCAAAGGAATTCATCAGATATTTTGTGCTGGGTATATTTTCTTATTTTCTGTATTGTTGATCCTCTGGCATTTGAAGACTTGTTCCTAGAGGGACTGGCCCTCCTAGGGCTAGCATGTTCCTAAAGACAGTACACAACACCCCAGAGTATACCTCTGCATACCTGCCAACCAGCCAAGCCAGAGCCCATACCCTCAACCATCTCCTTTATCAAACTCTCACCCAATGGGCCAATGTTTCCCCTACCTAAAGCACCCCAGAGCCAACTACCACGGCACTAGGGAACACCATATAGCCCAGCACCCAGCAAAAATACTCAAACTCTCAAATACTAAACTGAGTGTACCCACCCTCCCCTGCCCATTCCTTCCCGAGAGAACCCCAATCAAGCCTCTGCAAGCCTCAGTCTTCACTCTTCTTCTGCCTCCCAACCCTCCCTGGTCCTTCCCCACATGGTTCTGTGGAGTGTGGTGAGCCTCTTGTTGACAGAGTCTGTGAACATAAACCTTTTCTTCATGACCATCATGTCGCCTCTGCTGTCTCACCATCCTTGATTAAAACAAATCCCACAGACATTTTTAACACAGATGTCAGCAAAGATTTACACTGAAATATATTCAACCTAGTCTGATTATTATGTATTACAAGCATAGTTTGGAAGCTTCTACTGAGGAAGAGGGAAATAGTTCTATACAAATGGAACAAGAAAGACAAGAAAGAAAAAAGAAAAAAAAAAAAAACACAGGACCAAAGAAGACAAAATAAAATCAGGAAGACAAGACATTGCTTTTAAGATAAATATGCTCAAGTTAGAATATTAAGTGTATTGGCAAGAAACTCTGTGTACAGCACATAAACAAATACACACATAGTCGCACACCCACATATACACATCCACACAACTGCACACATAAATGAGTGCTCATGTGAATGCACATACAAAAACACTTTCATACTGAAATATAAACATACATTTCCATAATTTATAAAACCAGCTGCACCTATCAGTGCCAGGGTGCAAATTCCAGCTCAGTCACTTCCTGGTTGTATGTTCTCTACTTCCATCTTCAAGTGGGGATAATACTAGCGTCTTTCTCAAATGGTTTGTAAGGATTTAATAATTTAATCAACATAAAACACTTACAACAGTGCCAGGCCCACTGCAAGTACTCAATAATGGTTAGACATGACAATGGAGGTCTTTAAGGTTATAATTAACATCTGGAGAAAAACACACCCAATCATTAGAACATCCTGAAATACATGGCTTTGCACATTATTAATACTTTTGGGCAATTGTTTTTGCAAGATTAACGTAAATTAGCTTGTATGATTATTATAATAAAAAAGTCATGTATCCTTTTGCCAAGAAGATGCTGCAGACAAGAATCAAGATGAATTGGGAGCTTAAGCACCCTCTCTAATTCACACCGCCAGAGGATGGCAGTAGCTTTACTAATAAGTCCAGTCCCCATAAATTTGTTTACATGATCATGCTTGAAGGTGGCATCAAGAATATAGAAGACAGTGTCGAAGACAGCACTTAATTATTTCTAAAATTACTAGAATTCGCATACCAAGTTACAGCCAAATCACCATCCAAACAGCCTCATCCTAACTCCACAATACCATGTTGATCACGATTCCCTGGGGCTTGGCATGTGAGTGGTGCTCTCCTGAGAGGAAGAGCTAATCCATGCTATCGTCTTCAGAGAAAAATAAAATAGAGTGCAATGATACGCCCAACTTCTCTACAGGAAATCCAACATGGTCAACTATTTTTTTTTTTTTTTCACAGTAGAAAACTGGAATTTAAATTAGATTTTTTACACAACCAGTACAATGACCAAAGACTGCTGACTGAGATGAAAACAGAAAAACATGTCAAGGAAAACACTATAATATTCAGAAGCCTAGAAAAAATAGGACACCGATATGTGGCACCAAATTCCAGGTCAAATTAAGTGCATTGGTGGTGAGCATCCATAACTTCCTAAATGGAAGTCGGAGCTGAAGTGGTCAAAAACACCAGAGCTGGCATATTCATTTACCTTGAGAGTTTCCCCCACATATCATACTGAAGATAACATACAATGAGATCATAACCCTTCAAAAGCGTAGCTTATTGTGCAATATTTTTCTCCAGTGGCTAATGGTGATTCTCACAGACTGGAACAGAAAAGGTTATAGCAAGGGGCTGGTCTGCAAGCACATTGAGAAAAAACTTTCCTAACAGACAAGAGCCTCAGTAGAGTAGAAAAGACTCCGGCATGGCTGAGGATACTGAAGAACTGCAATTCAGGTAGATCAGGTACCAAGCCCTTCTGCCTTTAAGATGAAACGTCTCCTCCATTTACCAAATTTGCCCACAAAAATATTTCCATTTTCTGTGTGCAATGTCATAAAAAACTTTGAAAAAAACTATGAGAGTTTGAGAACCACAGGCCTAAGCTTAATCCAGAAAAGAAACCATGATTCAGCAAAGTGAACCTTCTAGTGCCAGGTTATCAGCAATCTAGAAAGTGGCTGTGCCAGGACTTGAATTCACATGTGTCTGAATCAGAAACCACTGTGCAAGCCTGTGCTACCAATGGTATAAAGACTGACTGTTTTGAGAATCCTGATAATCTGCAAAAATATTGCACCATCATCACCAAAGAAGATACTATGCTTTTTTAACTTTGAAAAATGTGTGCTTCATTTCAAATGTAAGATACTGTTAAGATAGTTTTCTCCAGCATATAAACAGAACCAAAGACAAGAACCACATGATTGTCTCAATAGATGCAGAAAAGGCTTTTGACAAAATTCAACAGCCCTTCATGCTAAAAACGCTCAATAAATTCGGTATTGATGGAACGTACCTCAAAATAATAAGAGCTATTTATGACAAACCCACAGCTAATATCATACTGAATGGGCAAAAACTGGAAAAATTTCCTTTGAAAACTGGCACAAGACAGGGATGCCCTCTCTCACCACTCCTATTCAACATAGTGTTGGAAGTTCTGGCTAGGGCAATCAGGCAAGAGAAAGAAATCAAGGGTATTCAGTTAGGAAAAGAAGAAGTCAAATTGTCCCTGTTTGCAGATGACATGATTGTATATTTAGAAAACCCCATCGTCTCAGCCCAAAATCTCCTTAAGCTGATAAGCAACTTCAGCAAAGTCTCAGGATACAAAATTAATGTGCAAAAATCACAAGCATTCTTATACACCAGTAACAGACAAGCAGAGAGCCAAATCAGGAATGAACTTCCATTCACAATTGCTTCAAAGAGAATAAAATACCTAGGAATCCAACTTACAAGGGATGTAAAGGACCTCTTCAAGGAGAACTACAAACCACTGCTCAGTGAAATAAAAGAGGACACAAACAAATGGAAGAACATACCATGCTCATGGATAGGAAGAATCAATATCGTGAAAATGGCCATACTCCCCAAGGTTATTTATAGATTCAATGCCATCCCCATCAAGCTACCAATGAGTTTCTTCACAGAATTGGAAAAAACTGCTTTAAAGTTCATATGGAACCAAAAAAGAGCCCGCATTGCCAAGACAATCCTAAGTCAAAAGGACAAAGCTGGAGGCATCACGCTACCTGACTTCAAACTATACTACAAGGCTACAGTCACCAAAACAGCATGGTACTGGTACCAAAACAGAGATATAGACCAATGGAACAGAACAGAGTCCTCAGAAATAATACCGCACATCTACAGCCATCTGATCTTTGACAAACCTGAGAGAAACAAGAAATGGGGAAAGGATTCCCTATTTAATAAATGGTGCTGGGAAAATTGGCTAGCCATAAGTAGAAAGCTGAAACTGGATCCTTTCCTTACCCCTTATACGAAGATTAATTCAAGATGGATTAGAGACTTAAATGTTAGACCTAATACCATCAAAACCCTAGAAGAAAATCTAGGTAGTACCATTCCGGACATAGGCATGGGCAAGGACTTCATGTCTAAAACACCAAAAGCAACGGCAGCAAAAGCCAAAATTGACAAATGGGATCTCATTAAACTAAAGAGCTTTTGCACAGCAAAAGAAACTACCATCAGAGTGAACAGGCAACCTACAGAATGGGAGAAAATTTTTGCAACCTACTCATCTGACAAAGGGCTAATATCCAGAATCTACAAAGAACTCAAACAAATATACGAGAAAAAAACAAACAACCCCATCAAAAAGTGGGGAAAGGATATGAACAGACATTTCTCAAAAGAAGACATTCATACAGCCAACAGACACATGAAAAAATGCTCATCATCACTCGCCATCAGAGAAATGCAAATCAAAACCACAATGAGATACCATCTCACACCAGTTAGAATGGCAATCATTAAGAAGTCAGGAAACAACAGGTGTTGGAGAGGATGTGGAGAAATAGGAACACTTTTACACTGTTGGTGGGATTGTAAACTAGTTCAACCATTATGGAAAACAGTATGGCAATTCCTCAAGGATCTAGAACTAGATGTACCATATGACCCAGCCATCCCACTACTGGGTATATACCCAAAGGATTATAAATTATTCTACTACAAAGACACATGTACACGTATGTTTATTGCGGCACTATTCACAATAGCAAAGACTTGGAATCAACCCAAATGTCCATCAATGACAGACTGGATTAAGAAAATGTGGCACATATACACCATGGAATACTATGCAGCCATAAAAAAGGATGAGTTTGCGTCCTTTGTAGGGACATGGATGCAGCTGGAAACCATCATTCTTAGCAAACTATCACAAGAACAGAAAACCAAACACCGCATGTTCTCACTCATAGGTGGGAACTGAACAATGAGATCACTTGGACTCGGGAAGGGGAACATCACGCACTGGGGCCTATCATGGGGAGGGGGGAGGGGGGAGGAGGGAGGGAGTGCATTGGGGAGTTATACATGATATAAATGATGAATTGATGGGTGCTGACGAGTTGATGGGTGCAGCACACCAACATGGCATAAGTATACATATGTAACAAACCTGCAGGTTATGCACATGTACCCTAGAACTTAAAGTATAATAAAAATAAATAAATAAATAAATAAAAATAAAAAAAAATGAATTTCAATAACCCAGCAATCCCACACCTATGTATATATCTAAGAGAAATAAAACATCTGTTCACATAAAAACTTGTATATGAACATTCATAGCAGCACTATTGATAATAGTCTAAAAAGTGGAAATGATCTGAATGTCCATCAACTAATAAATGGAGAACAGATGAAGAAAATGTGGTAGATCTTATAATAAAGTGTTATTCAGCCAGTAAAAGGAGTAAAGTGCTGACACATGCTATAACGTGGATGCTATAACATGCTATTAGCCTTGAAAACATGCTAAGTGAAAGAAATAAGGCATGAAAGGCTACACATTTTATGATTCCACATATATAAAATATCTAGAATAGACAAATCCATAGAGACAGAATATAGATTAGTGATTGCCAGGGGTTGGTGGGAGGAAGAATGGAGAGTTTCTGCTAATGGATACGGGTGTTCTTTTTGGGGTCATCAGAATATTCTAAAATTAGACAACAGTGGTGGTTACACAGCTCTGTGAATATACGAAAAAATATGAAAAATCTCAAGAGGGTAAATTTTATGTGATTTATATCTTATGTAAAGCTGTTATTAAAAAATAATTTCTAAGTAGCAACGAGGCTACCAGGTTCTTGCGATGATAGTTCCAGCAGGAGCTGGTGATAGAGAAAGAAGTTTAAGGTGTGGCTGATGACCAGAACGGACCTTGTGGGGAACTTCTTAGTCTGGGGTAAGGGGGGCTTCCACAGTGGTGTTTGGTGGTAGCAGTGACTATGCGAGTCCCAAAAGTAAAGGAGAGAGCTCTTTATATATGAAGCTTTCCACAGTCTAGGTTCTCATTAGCTTGACATAGATAGTCAAGGGGGATAACCTACTGGTATACATACTAAGTAAAAGAGCCATATACACCATGGAATACTATGCAGCCAGAAAAAAGGATGACTTCATGATCTTTGCAGGAACATGTATGAAGCTGTAAACCACCATTCTCAGCAAACTAACACAGAAACAGAAAACAGAAAACCAAACACTGCATGTTCTCACTCATAAGTGGGAGTTGAACGAAGAGAACACATGGACACAGGGAGGGGAACATCACACCCCAGGGCCTGTCACAGGGTGGGAGGCAAAGCAAGGGAGAGCATTAAGACAAATACCTAATGCATGCAGGGCTTAATACCTAGATGATGGATTGATAGGTGCAGCAAACCACCATGGCATATGTATACTTATGTAACAAGCCTGCACCTCTGCACATGTATCTCAGAACTTACAGTAAAATTTAAAAAATAAAAGAATTAGGCCAGGCGCAGTGGCTCATGCCTGTAATCCCAGTACTTAGGGAGGCTGAGGTGGGTGGATCACGAGGTCAGGAGATCGAGACCATCCTGGCTAACACAGTGAAACACCGTCTCTACTAAAAATACAAAAAATTAGCCAGGTGTGGTGGTGGGTGCCTGTAGTCCCAGCTAGTCGGGAGGCTGAGGCAGGAGAATGATGTGAACCTGGGAGGCAGAGCGTGCAGTGAAACAAGATCGCACCACTGCACTCCAGCCTGGGCGACAGAGCAAGACTCTGTCTCGAGAAAAATAATAAATAAAATAAAGTAAAAGAAAATAAAAGAATTAAACTCAGACAACTTAAATTAATAAAATAAAATCTTTTTATCGTTGTCAATTCAGAATAATTTGATCAATTTAGATGAATTAAACAATCTGAAGATCTAAAAAAATGTAAAATTGACATTCTTCTTCAGTAGTTTGAACACAATGCACATTTTTTACTGAAATGCACCAGCTTTCCAGATAGCTCATTGCCCTATTAATATTCATGAAGAAATCAACTCTACAATTACTTTAAATACTTTGCATTATATATAATTATAATTTATTATAACTTATATTACCTAGAATTATAAATTACTTCATGCTTTATATTACTTATTTCCATGATTTATTTAATACTTGTGTTGGTGGAGACCTGTCTCTGAGCTCAGGAATTCACTCTCCTCTCCGAAATGCATGCTTTTGTGTACTCTTAGACAACCCTGAGAGACTAGGTACATATTTCTTCACTCAAACACGTTTAATAGAAGTTTCCATTCTTTTCCCAGAATTTTTTCCACTGTTCAAGCAATTAAGGCAAATAGCTAAAGAAAACTTTTTCAGTACTGGTGATTCCCAAAGAGAAGAGCAAGCCGGAAGACCCAGTGAGCATGAAGGTGGATGAGCAGTATCCATAAAAGTCGTGCCACACTGCCTGGACCTATTTCTTCCACTGTGTATGAATCACAAGTGCTTGCATATGTTACTGCACAGTGTGTTAAGTTTCAGTGAAGACAAAGGGTCTAGTGCCATATGTCAGCCAAAGACAATGTTTCCCATGGTGTCCACCCTTAATTATTAAACATGTTCTTCTAGAATCTCAGAACTATCCCAAAGGCCCAAAGGCCATATGTTCCACCTCCTAATGTAAGGCCTCAATCACATGACACCTATGCAATCACAAGGACTCAGCATCCCCCTGTGGTCCTCCTCTCAGCTCCTAAAAGCATCACCCTCATTCCACTGTTCCCACAGCACAGGGTTATAATGTGGGATGTGCTGTCAAAACAGTATTTCAGATCACAAAATAGTTACGTTCCCCAAAATCACAGTTCTATAAATCGTTAGCAAGCATCTTTTTATAAATTAATTCCTTGACCACTAGGCAAGACTCTCGTCCTATGGGGATTTTCTGAGCAAAAATTTTGTCCTATAGGAGTTTTCCTTAAAACATTTAAAGATGAGAATCAGCCCGGGGTTGCTAGCTAAGCTCAACACAGTCCTAATGAGCAGGTGCTGCTTCTCCCAACTGTTACCATTCCTCCATACCAATGTCGCTGAGAAGGTCAGCACACTGTCTTCAGCATGCGCTAATAAACCAAACCCAAGTTTGTCCAAGTCGAATAAGTCCCCATGTATGAATTGCTATACACTTGTCTCCACTGGTCTACAACATAGAAAATTGTGTCCTTATTTGCTGTAACCATCTGTTCACTACAATTAACTCTATACATGTACACACTACATGCTGGACTCAGATGTCTAAACCATACTTCTTTGGCCCATCTATCTCTCTTAATGTCAGTCTATAAAGGAGGATCCACAGAACGTTCACGTAATTCCTACAATTAACAAGGAGATGCAAGTCATGGCCAGGGACTAGTAAGTTCTGCTATAAACACACAATCACAGAGCAAGAAAGGATTTTGGCAGCTTATCGGCTCTTTCATCACCTCTCTGGCTTTTGAAAACTGGAGTGTCTCAATCTCATCTCCAATTTCACAACAGATGCTATGGCTTTACCTATGATTCCTCCATGCAAATGTGACTATTCTATAGGCCCTTTGAATTTTTTCTGGAATCGCACAGATGTGAGTTTGAAATATGCCCCACTTTCCAGCTTTGTGACTTTGAAAGAGTTACTAATCTTTGGTAACTCTCTTTCTTCTAAGAAGAAGTACTATCTACCTGTCAAGTTTTTGAGGACCCAGTAATCTCTAGTACCATCTACCTGTCAAGGTTTTGAGGTTTTGAATGTTAGTGAGGTGAAATAATCTACTGGTACCATCTACCTGTCAAGGTTTTGAAGACCCAATAATCTCATCATGCTTTTAATGTTCCCAATACACAACCAGAACTGTATTAAGGGGCCACAAGATGTTATCTGTTGAATGCCCTTCTCACTCTGCCCCAGCCAGTGTCCTGGTTGAATCATCCCTGGCTCTGTTCTCCTTTTTGTCTCATGCATCCTCAACATGGCTTAACCCCCTCTATCAGAACCTTCTGGACTTGGTCATATGATAGCCCTTGAACATGGCCAGTAAGATGCAACACAAACTCACTCCAAATTCCCCTTCCTGCCTCATGGTCCACTTTGCACCCACAATTCAGCACCCTTGACACCAGCATTTTATGCCTCCAGGCCCCTTGCTCTTTATGCTCCAAATGCCATCTCCAAACTACAATTTACTATCTTCTCCCATTTTATGAAGGTCCACCACAAATGCATCCACAAAAGCTGTTAATGACCCTCTGTCATCACCCATTAGAATGAATTATTGCTTCCACTTCGCATTCAAACCCATTGCATGTATCCCTTATTATTTCACTTATAAAGTCATATAATCGTTTATGAACTTAACTCCCCAATACAAACCAGACCATGAGCAAAGACACTCTTTTAGTACAGTACACATTTTTATCCCAATCGAGCTTAGGTCTGAAACATTGCAGAGACACAGGCAATGTTTGTAATACAAATGAGGAAGTACAAGGAGAGAATAGGAAGCCCAGCTCCTCCACCAGGCACCCTAGTTTAAGTCTCTGTACTGCCCCTTGCTGGCTGGGTGACTTTGGGCAAGTTATTGCACCTCACTAACATTCAGTTGCTTGTTACAACACTAGGATATTGATTGTACTTTCCCCGTGGGTTGCTATGAGGATTGTAATATTGAATTCCCTCCATGCATCATTTCACGCTGCATAGCATACAATGATTAACACATACCTGCTGTCACATTATAATGAAAATTGGAACCTCTAATTTTAAACCATCTCGTACTCTGCTGAATAATGAGCCAGTCCTCTTTGCTGAATACTCCTTGACAGTCCACAGAGGCTTAAGGCTTAGAAGCAAAGAACTTATTAAAATAGAAGGAGAGAATGAGAGAAAAGGGGAACAGTAACTGTTCACAGACAGCTCTCCTCTTCTGCCACTACGGCCGGTCAGAAACATGGCAAAGGTCTGGGTATGAAACTACAGAGCGTTTACATCCAAGTTCTAAGCCTCACCCATTCTCCTACTGTGAATCAGTTTGTTTGTTTGTTTGTTTGTTTGTTTTTTTGAGACAAAGTCTCGCTCTGTTGCCCAGGCTAGAGTGCACTGGCATGATCTTGGCTTACCGCAAACTCTGCCCTCCCCCCTCCCTAGTTCAAGCCATTCTCCTGCCTCAGTCTCCCCAGTAGCTGGGATTACAGGCGCGTGCCACCATGCCAGGCTAATTTTGTATTTTCAGTAGAGATGAGGTTTCACCATGTTGACCAGGCTGGTCTCGAACTCCTGACCTCAGGTGATCCATCTACCTTGGTCTCTCAAAGTGCTGGGATTACAGGTGTGAGCCACTGTGCCTGGCCTGTGAATAGGTTTTAAAAGAATTACATATGATTCCTCTGTTCATTTTCCCATCTATGAAATCTACAGCTGTCATATTTCCCAGAACCATGGGGATACACATTTTCATTAGCTGCCTGCCATGAAGTTAGATTAAGAAGACATCAATGATTTTTTCTAATCAAAGTCATAAAGTCAAGTGGTTTCAAATAACAATCTCCACTATATATATGTTAAAGAGAAAAACAGCACCCATATTGCAGCCTGGGTGCCCATAATCTTCTAATACCAGCAATAAATCTTTCTGCCAAGGCTAAATCATTTATAAACTTGTTAACACAGCTCAAGTCTCTAATGCTATATCACTAGATTTCTTATTTAATCAAATTATTTTAAAATGTGTATTTGCAATACTGAGTGATTCACAGGTTTATCTTATGAAACACTATCCCAGTGTCCCATTGGACACAAATAATTTGAAGGCAATTTCCCCTTGTTAAGGGTAAAAACTCTGATTAGACTAACCTCTGACAGCTAGTTACTGAGATCACAGAAAGAATGCAGCCACTAGCGAATAAACAAGTACTAAGACCTTCCAGGTGGACTGTCTCAGGTGACCTCCAAAGGTTAATTCATGTAGAAAGGATACTGGCGTTACAACCAGAAACCAACAAGTTATGCCCTCCTTTTGAAAAGTATTAGATTCCAGGATGGATTATCCAGTCAACCAAAGAAAGGGTAAATATAAGGTAACCAGCTCTCCAGAGCATGTTCTCTCACCCAGTTTAATGGGAAGCTATGTGGTTTGGAAGCAACTTCTACAGTTACAGAATGTTAAACAAGATATTCATTGTTTTACCCCACCATGAAACAACAAGCCCAAACAGCTAACTCCAGGAACGTTTTCTGAGGCTGTGTGCACATCAAGAAACAAGAAACAAAATAGGGTGCTGAAAACACCCACATGTTACAGCATTTCTGTCCTTCCTGAGGATGGGAATAACATTAGAAATAACTTCCAGAAAAACAGACTCTCCAGAGATCCAAAATTCCCCAGAAATCTCACCATTTGGACTGACATATATACTCTGGAAAAATTGTTCCTATCATCCAGTAGCCATGAATTCTAACTTAGGGTTTTCTAAACTTTCCATTCAAAAGGCAGCACCTTTCTTAATTTTAAGCAATGTTTAAAGTCCAAAGCCCCAGGACAACATTTCTTCTGAGCCTGTGTCAGCTTCAGTCAGCCTCACTGAACTGAATGATGTATAATCAAAGCCAATGGGATTCTGAAGGAGAGAGAAAGTGAGAAGAATACTAGACTCAAACCTGAACAGAGCTGAGTCAATTACAGAAAAGTCCTGGCAAAGTAACTTCAGCCCCATGAGGTGCTGTTTCTCTGGGGGTAAATAAGGATACTGACAGCCCCCTGTCTCTCGGGGCATTTGCAAGGAGTGAATGAGCTAATATGTACAAAGGGTGTTCAGAATGCAGGGTGCACAGCTAATGGTCAATAACATGAATTAATCTCCATGCCCTTTTAAATGGAGGGACTTCAAATAGGCTGGATTCTCTTCCATATCACATATTACTCCTTACCATTGATATTAGCCATACAGAAGGCATATGCAGGTAAACAACGTCTGTAAGAGAGGCCACCAACCCATCCACAGTGAGCAGATGCAGACAGGTGTATCGTATAAGGTCATGAGTGGTCAGCAGAGAAAAGGACTCACAGGCCAGCAGAAACAACAAGACGATGAATATCTAGGACCTGTCTTTACCCATCAGGAATAAAAGAAACTTGGGTTTCCAATTTACCATGAATGATGATGATGGTACTACAGGTCCTCTGCCTTATGTAGTCAGAGAAGTAGACATGGAGGAAAGACTTTGTTAGAAACGAAAGAAAGTGAACATGGTTAAAATGACAACAACAAATTAGCTCTGTCTCAGAGGATTCCACATGCACAAGAGCAGTATTTGTCCAAACACAAACATTTTCCCGGTGGCAATTACTTACTGCTAAGTCCAGCAGAGGCAGTGATACTAATTTATAATGTGTGAAATAAAGAAAAGATAACACAGGCTTTTAAAAGGCTGGCCAGTGGGAATAGTCACATAAAGATCCCAGCCTAGATTTATCAAAAATTACAATAATTAGGCCTAGAAAAGTAGAAAACTAGAATTATTTTCTCAAACATAAAACAGACTGCCCTCGTGTCAGCACTCAAATCCAGTGAGAATTGAATATATTTCTGTTTTGGGAAAAAACCAACACTGATTTTATCTTTAATAAAAGGAGTTATAAATATTGAGAAAATGTTTTGATTTGTATAAGTGCATCAAATATCAAATTTAAGTCTTAAATATTTATTGGATATGTAAAGTATGGATAGCACTGGACATTTTTTTAAATTATTCAAAGAAATTTTAACAGGTATTAAGGAACTCAAAACCAAATTAGAAAAGAAGAAACATATATAGGTTAATGTATACGAACTGATAAAATATCAGGTTTAAAATCATAAAACATCTGTAAGTTTAACACAAATTTGAAACGTTTATATGAAGAGAATGTATGAAAATGATATTAAATGATATTAGCCCAATGCAAGCAGATGGATTTCAAACAGGTCTTTCAGTAAAAGTTAGACAGTTATTACCATGGAATTTGAATAATGGAAAATTAAGAGATTCTAGAATGAGGAATGTATTCTATCAAATTTCTCAGAGAATAAACACTGTTCCAGAGTTTCTTAGCTTCAGCGTGACTGTCGTTTTGGACAGGATACATGTTTGTTGTGGATCTCTCCTGTACAGTGAAGGATGCTCAGCAGTATTGCCTGCTGCTTTTCATGAGATGTCCGTAGCACAAGAAACAGTCTTGACAGTCAAAATGATGTTTCTGAATATTGACAAATGTCCCCTTACAGAGGAGGAGAGGACAGAATTGCTCTCTCTTCCATTAAGGACCACTGCTATATACAAAGATACAACCTAAAAAAAAAAGAGTATGTAAGTAGACTAAACTTTTAAAAAGAGAATATTGTGATTTTAGTTTCCATATTTTGATTTTCTTCTCCACCTACTGTGCTAATATGATCTTACAGAAAGTGCTACACATAGTAATCAAAACTGCATCCTGAATTGGTACAACACAATTTCAACAACACAATTTCAACACAAACATGGGTTTCAAAAATCAGTTATATAACGCGTACCAGATAAATAGGCTTCCGTTTCCACAGTAATAAGGACAGCACAGTTTGGTAAACGAAGTGAACATTGAAATTTAGCCCTCATTTAGCACATTTCCAAAACTTAAACAGGAATCACAAACCTCCAAGAGAAGTGTATTTTGGTCCCATAAGCTACCTGGCTGCATTCACTTTGCTTTGCTCATGACAACAGAATTACCAGCCAAGCACACACCTGTGGAAGAGGGTATATACCTTCACAGGGATCAGCAATAAAGAATAGAGGAAAAAGAACTTCCTCAGTCCCCAGCTATCCTCCCTATCTCTTACCCTCGTGCTGCTAGGTCAACTAACCCATTCCTTATCAGTTGATGCAGTAGCCTGCCAGATTCCTTTAAGCTCTGGATGGTGAGTACCTAGCACAAAAGTCACTTAAGGAAAAAGAAGAGTTTGTAGTCCTGCCTCACCACCATCACCATCATTATCATCACCATCTCTACCACCATCACCACCAGTACCACTACCATGACCACCATCATCATCGTCAACACCACCACTATGACTTTTACCATCACTGCCACCATCACTACCACCACCATCATCACCATCACCATCACTACCAACACCAACACCACAACTACCACATTACCAATACCACCACTATGACCATCACCACTACCATCACAACACACCACAATCACTACCACCATCATCACCACTATCATCACCACCACCATTGTCACCACCATCTTCAACATCATTATCACCACCACCATCACTGCAATCACCAACACCACCACCACCATTACCACCACCACCATTGCCACCATCACCATTACAGCTAGCTAGAAGTCTCACTCTCCACAGCTTGGAATACTATAACCCTGCATTGGGCTCCAGCACAATCAAACTTCTCCTTGAACATAATCCACTAAGGCACTCCAGCTCACACTTCTTAACTCCACTAGACTTTTCTACTTCTGGCACTTTTACAATCCAGAACTTTCTGAAGTCATTATCTTGATCTGGGATATCCTCTACACACAGATTCTTAGGTTACCAACTTATTAAGTCAAATTTGAAACACAATGAATATGCAGTAAATACTGAATTGCTCACAAATTACAGAAATTCCCTCCATGATATGAAACAAGCTTTCCAGTGAATGGGCATCTATTGATTTAACTCCTACATCGTGCTTAGTAGGTGCAGGCATGGTACTATTTTATATTATCAATGTATATATCCTCATAACAGCACAATACAATGGTTACTATTATTATCCTCCTTTTTCATATGAAGAAACTGAGGCAAAGGGACATTAAGAAAGGTGTTCAACTTCACAGAACTGAAATTTGAATCCAGGCAGCAGTCTTGCCATGATCGCTGAACCACTCTATTGTGTAGCCACTCTACACTGAAAACAGTTTCAAAACAAATTTCAAGTTATACATTTTTTAAAAAGTCATAGAGTCTAAGAGATAGCCAGTGATTTTTCTAACAACAGAATCCTATTTTTAAGAGCCTCAAGCCCAGCCTCCCTCTCTTCTGAGAGCACACTGAAGAAAATCTGGAGCCATTTTAAACACAGTTTAAAAATCACTGATTTTACGGCAAATATTTGTTTTTCACAGGCATGGAAACTAAAACCAGAGGAAGGTAGTAGTTTACCCAAGTAACACTGAATTAGTTGGCGGCAGAGTTGGAACTAAAACCCTTGAGTCCTGATGCCAAGTGGATGACTTTCAGTTATCCCTTGGCACCCTGGCTAGCATTAAATAGATTTTCTACAGAAAGGTGCAGTTTCATATCTACCAGGTAAGAAACATGGTTGATGACAGATGAAAATGATTCACTAGAAAAGCCAAAAGATAATCATTCACCCAAACATGCCTCTCAGTAAACCTTCAGAATCTAATATCCCACAGTGCAATTTGGGATTCAGGCTGTACCTCTCATCTAAGGAGTGCAAAGCCCTTCTCAGGCAACCCTGGGCCACTAAGTTACTGGCCAGTTAGCAACAAAGAAACCATGTAACAAAAATTGTACTCATCTGGTAGGCTGAGTTCACGGCCAAGCCAGAACCAAAACTCCACCTCCCTCTGTACATCCACCTGTGATCCGGTGCACGCCCCCGCCCCAGCCCCGGGCTTCCCCTCCCCACCCACACCTGTGAGAGGACCTTTACCTGCCCATGCGGGAAGCTCCTCAGCTGTTTCTCCTCTGTAACTGATTTACTGGCTGACCTTCAGACCCTCTTAAACCTTTGCATGACTAAGTTTCTCCCTGTGCAAAATTACACTTCTCTCTCTGAGGAGGTGTTGAGAATGATTAAATGAAACTGGCCACAGAGTGAGAGCTCCTCAGACACGAGGCATTAGATCTGGGGGGCTGTGTTGTCCGCGGGGTGCTTTCTGGGGATCATTCATGCAGATACCCAAATCAAAGCCTCCAGGTAAAGAAAACAACTTTGGAAAACTCTGTGATTTTAACAAACACATAACAACCCCCTCCCCGTTCTCTGGTTTCATATTAAGATTAAGTAAATCTTTTACTGAGGGCTTTTTCTATATCTAGGCACAATGCAACCCTAATAAAAAAATTTATGTGTCTTCTATGAAAATACCTATAAAAATAATTCGATGGGAGAAAATCTCTTTTAACTCTTGTTTTACCACGAGAATTTCTTTTTTAGAGACTGTTAATTAAAAGGTAACACAAAAGTTTCATTTCTCAGTACCTTTAATTTGTTTTTATTAAATTAAAGAAAGGGTATACATAACAGATAAGCATACACCTACACCTATAATAACTGGGAAAAAAATCATATAATCATGTAGGTCTATTAAGAAAGTTAAAAATTAAATATAACAATGCACTCCAGAAGGATACTGAGATCTTATTAAAAAATAGAGTATGTATGACTAATAAATTTTCATTCTCATTACCATGCTCCAAATAGTTATTTCCTTTCTTAATTCACCTTTTGCAAGCATTTTGTTCCATTTTCCTGGGGCTGTTTTACCGGGTGACTTCCCGGGGCATTCAACAGTCAATCTCTGTAGGATTGGGATTTTCATTTCACTTGTCTTTAATCTTGCAAAGCATTCAGGCTACTCTTTTCACAGATATAAATAAGTAAATACAACAATCTTCAGGTACAGAAAAAAGACATTCTTCAGGGACAAGGATAAAGGTGCAAGCCATCATCCTCAGCAAATACACACAGGAACAGAAAACCAAACACTGCATGTTCTCACTCATAAGTGGCAGTTGAACATTGAAAACACATGGACACAGAGAGGGGCACATTGCACACTGGGGCCTGTTAGGAGGTGGCGGGTGAGGGGAGGAATCTTAGAGGGTAGGTCAATAGTGCAGCAAACCGCCATGGCCCACGTATACCTACATAACAAACCTGCACATTCTGCATAGGTACCCCATTTTTTTTAGAAGAAATGAAGAAAAAGAACATTTTTTAAAAGAATAAAAAGCAGAAAAAAAGACATTCAAGCCACCTACATTTCCACAACAGAGCCTTCTCTATCTACTCACTATATTTATTCCTGAGTTATAGCAAATGACAACTTCCATCTGGACTTTTTTTAAATAAAGGCATTTCTCATTTCATCTTGTGATAATTTGAAAAACTATGTATACTGTGTAACCTAAATAAAATAAGATTATAGCACCCCTCCAAAAATTACTGTCAACTCCCACACATACTAAGCTAGTGGATCTACCCCAGGCAAAAGAAACAGGGTCAGATGCTGCCTAATGGAAGGGTAGAAATCAAATGGCATGTCTTTAGCCTGTTCTTTGCTATGCCACTGGTTATCTGTAGAGTCTCTAGAGTTTAATAAGTCTTCTTAATTGGACACCATTTAGCTCAACCCCGGGGTCAAGTAGACAGATAGGAAGCAAGTTTTCCATGTGTATTCTGTTCCTTATCTGCACAGTGGCTGCCCTCTGAACTCAGCCTCATCAGAGGCTATGTGTTTCAGCCCATATGCAAGCGATGTGCATGCTGCCTGAAGTGGAAGCAAAAGTGTGTTGTTAGTTGCACACCCATAGAGCACACCTGAGCCTCCCTATACAATGCCCAACTAGAATAGGCTGAGCACTTCCCTCCTGTCACTTGTAGACTGATAGTCCAGTCCCGTCATTACCGGGTCTCACCCACTGCCAGAAGGATGGCTCATCCCCAGTCCCATGAACTCAGTTGTGCTCATGAGATACCAATAAGGAAGGGATGAAAGGAGAAAAATAAAAATTAATCTTGTATCCACAAAACATAAAAACTCACATTAAGTATGCCATCATGATTATAAAATATCACCACTTATCACCTATAGGAGGGTAAACTAAGGCTAGTTAAGGGCAAATGATATTGTGACTGTCTGTACTAGGGCATTTGTTTAGAATGAGATAGAAGATCTTAGCTAAATCCATGCAAAGTGTTCCCTGAAATGAACATTCAGTCTCCTCCAGGAAGGTGATTCCCCATCTCAGTAAAACATGGGTAGAAAAATCAGTCTTCTCCTGGGTTACAGAATCCTCTTTCCTTTCTCCCTTCCCCTTCTGCTTGTCCTAATTAAGCCCTAGAAAATTAACTGTATAAAGACAAAATGTAGTCTACCACTTATTAGATTATCCTATACCTAAAAGACTATGCATGAAGATCTTCGGAATTATTTCCTTGATTGACTTACAATATTCTTCAAACTCTCAGATCAGGACTCCATATAAAATAAATTATAAACTATTTTTATTGTTATTCCTCTACTACTTCATTATTTTTTTTACATGGAACAGTCCCCCTGTTTCAGATAAGGCTGAGAAACTCTTATCTGAAACGCGTGGGGCCAGAACCGATTCAGATTTTGCAATTTTGTTTTTTTTTTTTTTGGATTTTGGGATATTGGCATATACATAATTGGCATATACATATTACGTTATCATGGGGATAGAACCCAAAGAGATTTCATCTTGAAATCTCTTTATGTTTAAATATACCTTATACACATAGCCTGAAGGTGATTTATACAATATGTTTAATAATTTTATACATGAAACAATGTTTTGACAGCATTTTGACTACAATCCATCAAACGAGGTCAGGTGTAGAATTTTCCACCTTGTGGTATCATGTTGGCACTCAAAAAGGTTTCAGATTTTGGATCACTTTAGACTTTAGTTTTTTAGATTAGAGATGCTCAACCCGCATTTTCTTGTATAAAGATACTTCATTACCACGGCAAAGCATTCCTGTACCATCCATTAACAATCTCCAGTGTTTCATCCATAAAGTTTACCATTCCATATTTCCCATCCAGTGAAATGTACGCATCACAAGTATTGGCAGGAGATAAAACAAAATCATCACTCCCAGCTATGGGTACAAAGTCAGGTGGCCAGGCATTGGGCTCCTAGCAGTCAAGATTGAAGGAGACATTGGGGACGGTGGGCAGGTCCTCAGGAAAACCGGAAATAAAATTATCCAGTGACACGACAGTGGCCAAAAACATTTCGCAAATTGTCATGCAAATGGTTTACAGAAGGAGAATGGGCATTACTTAAACACAGGCCACTACAACAGCAAACGTAACCATCTACACTAGATATATATGGCACTAATCAGAAATAAGGATGTTAGAAGGAGAAGAATCAGAAATAACACACCTGGATTCTGAGCCTTTGGAAAGATTTTGAAAGTTTAGGCAAAGAGCATCCAAGGCTTCAATGGTATGTACAGAATACTGAGCAAGATGGAACTAGGAGTCACATACATGGGCTGTTACACACTGATATATCGGGCAAAGCCTTCTGGTATATTCCAAGAAGACTACATAACAATAGGACCTTAAGATTTAAAATAGTATTAATTGAAAAGAATAAGGCCGCTGGGGACTAAAAGGGGGTAAAAGAAGACAGGTTTAGAAGAAAGGGAAAGAAAGAATGCTTGAAATCACTGCATAAATTAGTAAGTTTACATATGTGTTTACCCTGTTGAGTATCCACAGTTACAGGATAGGGAAGGCAAGTGATAGCAGATATTATGTGACAATGTTTTTGTTATACATAGACAACAAAACTCCATTTGCTCAATAAAGTCAGATTACAGAGCCATAATAATGTACATATTTCTGAAACATTCCTGTATTTTGAGTTTCCCAAAAAGCCTAGCATTTATAAAGTTTATCACTGGTCCTTTCAACAAATTTCACTGAACGTAAGGCAGGTGTGTATCAAAATAGGTATATAAAATCTCTGTAAAGTAAATAAAAACTCATCAAAGAAGTTGGAACAGAACATTTACTAACTTCTTCAATTGGGGAGGATCTGATTCATAATTGTCATCTGTCTTTCTTGACTAACAAGTGAGAGCTAAAAGGATACCCAACCCTTTTGTCACGGTGAAATAAAAATCTCTTATGTAATTATTTTAGAAAAACACATACTACATGTATAAACAGATGTTATTATAATCATCACATTTCATCTTAATAATATTTGAGGCTTTAAAGAATACCATTGAACAACATTAATTTCCTTTACAATAAATGAAGCATAAGACATGGAAAACTACTTGGCTGCATTCAAGATCTAGCAATTCAACTATAAAGAAAAATTACTTTCATCAAAGATGACAGTTTTCTCTAGCTCTTCCTACTGATGCCTATGCAATAGAGTCTCACTAAATGAGCATAAAATAAAAAGATGTCCATTTGATCTTCGGACAAAGATCAGATTTGATGACACAGATCTACATCCAGTGGTCTGATTGTGGATCCTGCATAAATAGATGGAAATAAGTTCACTTTCAAATATTTAGGCATCATTGGCAGGATTGATGCTTCTGCTTTCTACCAGTCATAACATGAAAACAGCGGCAATGACCTTTGCTAGAAATCTTCATGCAAATGCAACAAGAAACTCACCCAAAACATTAGCAGAACCTACCAGATCTATTCATTAGAAGAAAATATCAACCATAGGTATCGTTCACAACTAAGAGAAGAAAAGCGTTAGTCATTTTTCCTAGTAGCACAGCATGGGCTTTTGAGTTGGCAAAAATGGGAATAAATCCCAGCTTCATGACTCTACCCTGGGAAAGTGACATACTTCTGTGTCTCAGCTTTATCTGTTAAATGGGACTAAGAGCCCATTACCTTGTAGGGTTCACAAGATGACTGATTGAAATAACATATGTAAAATACCTAGGACAGTGCCTGCATATAGTATGTCCACTATAAATATCACTCCCTTTCATAGGTGACTGCTCTAAAAATATTATGCTATTTCATAGATGGGTCTCAATTATGTTGTGATTCATTGCCTCCCAAAGATCAATCTCCCTGACACAAAGGGAAGATCCCGTCACCATGAAACAGAATGGATACTGAAGCATACAGGCATTTGACTCAAAGTAATCAAAACGTTGCATTTTTCACTAAGTCAACTATTACCAAGTGCTTCTCGTGGATAGTTATTTTAAGATGCAGTTTTCCAGAAATACTGCTTTCTTAAAAAAAGTTTCATAACAGAAAGGAAAAAGTCTTTGGCCAATTTAGAAGAAGCTTTGTACCATTCCTGGGAACTGCTCAGCATCTGGGGTTGCTGGATTTTAAGATGGAGTTCTCCTATCTAATAAAGCTGCTATGATCATTGAACACAGACACATGTAAGATGTGTCGGGCCTTGGGGACGTAAAATGATAGCACGAGGAGGGACAGGAATCTAAATGCTCTGTCGCACACACCAGAGTACAAATAATTATCAAAGAATGCTTAGGGGAATTTAATTTAACTCTGCATGTAATGAAAGATGAAAAATCATCTTTTCCATTAACATTAATGGCATTAAAAACAGTATTTTTATAATTTTCTCAACCTATTTTTTTTTCTTTCAACTGGCGAAGTGTCAAAAGGCAATAAAGAGAAAAAAAGTACTTCCAGATGGTTGGTCTAAGCAAATTGCGTGGAATTTTCCTTTAAATAAAATGGAAAATACAGGCAATAGAAGTCCTGCTGAACACCTATCAAATCAAAATGACTACTGTCTGCAGCGCTGTAATTCACTCACTGGTTTAAGGCCTCACTCTATTTCAAAAAGTTTCCCAAATTCGTATAATGTTCTGCAGTGCTAGAGCTGGCATCAGATCTCTGATGTAGCTGAAACATGCAGACCGTGAAATCTTCCATTGTTGGACAACTTTCTTATTTGGGACATAGTTGAGAAAGCTGAGCAGCCAAAAAATAAAATAAAATCAATTGTCCTTTCAAAGGCAGCTTTAAAGCCGCACTCACTCAGCTCAATAAACTCTGTGTTTCAGAGGTAACCTCAAAAAGAAAACACTTTCAATTTGTTGTTCCGAGTGTACATTTTACACTAAACCCTGTGCTACTTGGAGAGATACTGGTCAAAATTATGGCAGTGGGTCATCAGATGAGGAATTCTCTCTCAAAACCCCTCTAGATAAACTGACTCTCCATTTCCCCAACCTTTACTCAAGAGATTGGATTTTATGTGGTCTATCCTTTCACTCTAAAACTCATTAGTACACAAATGAGGAGAAAAAGTGTTGAGAATTGGAGAGGTGGGAGGTCAGGGAAGACAGAGGGTCACTGGTGCAGTGGACTGTCCACTCTAACCCATTTCTGATCACTGGTAACCACAGAATGAACCCCAAAGCCATCGCCCATCAAAAGGCAGGTCCCACACTTCCCAGCAATTAGATCCAGGTGGAGGTGAGCCTCTCTGGGACAAAAAGGGCAGAGCCAGGCAGCCAGGTAGCCAGGGTAGACAGGGCCTGCCTCCCTCACCCCCACCTCAGAGCCTCTCACCTGCAAACGGTACAAGCAGCTGGTGTAAGGGGTCAGGAATATTGTCAAAGGCAACACGAAAATTATAGTGCATCAAGTTCAAGACCTGGACTTCACACATTTATGGCTACATAAATTCACACAAAGTCTTTATGAATTTGTCATTGCTTTTAATTTAGTAAGATACCTTCAAAGCAGGAGTTCAAAACCAGGGACAATTTTACTTCCCCTCCTCAGGAACATTTGGCAACGCCTGGAGACAATTTTGGTTACCACAATGAGGGGACACTACTGGCATCCGTCGACAGAGGCCAGTGATGCTGATAAATTTCTTATAATGTGCTACCCCCACCTCAAGCAGGGATTATCCAACACAAATTATCAATAGTGCCAAGGTTGAAAAACTCTGCTTTACACTGAAAAAAAGAAAGATGCAATTTAAGTAGCATTATGTTCTGTAAGTAGAAAAGAAGTTGGTAAGACCAGAATCTCTTACCACTGAAATGTTTCTCGGCTACTAAAATAGGGAGCCTGGTACAGTCATTGAACAGCTTTCTAATTTGCTTTTATATCCTACACAGATTTTCTCTTTATTCTGCCATGCAAAAAATAAATAAATAAATAAATAAATAAATAAGAGAGGCAATTTATAGCAAGCATTTGAATTCTCTGCTGTATTATTTTAAGATGCTGCTGCTTTTACATTTTGCCCATAAGAAGTTTTACTAGAATAAATAAAACCAGTTGGACACAATCCACAGAAAATTGTTTTCCAAAGAATTTTTTTTAACATTATAAGCTGTAACCCTTAATTAAATATGTGATTCCACTGGATTTTATATGTAGAATATATTTACCATATCTACGTGTGCACATTATCCACTTTACTAACTTTTCAAAAATTTCTCACATAAATCTGGATTTTTAAGCCTTAAATGGGATCCCAGTTTGTACACTTTTCTTCTCAACTATCCATATCTTTTGATAGTGAATAGACCAGTCCTCAGTTATTCCTTAGCACCTCCTATATTTGCAATGCAGGACCCAATGATTACTTCTATTACTACTGGTAGTTCTCAAAGTTACAAGGAAAATGAACGATCATGAAGGTTCAATTCACCTGATTCCATAATCACATTCTTGGCTCTTGAGACATTCGCCCCGTCACTTCTGTGCCTTGTCTTTATCACCACAAATCCTCAGATCGGCACATCCCTTGCCCATCAGCCACTCTGCTTAACAACTCCATTTTTACATTTATTAAATCTTTCCTGTCATAGTCAGTTTGGACTCCTATGATAAATTACCATATACCAAGTGGCTTGAACAAGAGAAATGTATTTCTCACTGTTTAGAAAGCTGGAAAGCTCACGATCACAGCGCCAGCAGATGTATGTCTAAGGGAGCTCCTTTCCTGGTTTGGAGGTGGTGTCACCTTTTGTATCCTCACATGGCAGAGAACAGAGCACAAGAGCAAGCTCTCCAGTGTCTCTTTTTTTTTTTTTTTTTTCTGTGTGAAACTCTAGACACATTTGTTTTTCTTTTCTTTTTTGTTTGAGACGGAGTCTTGCTCTGTCGCCCAGGCTGGAGTGCAGTGGCACGATCTCGGCTCACTGCAAGCTCCGCACCCTGGGTTCACGCCATTCTCCTGCCTCAGCCTCCTGAGTAGCTGGGACTACAGGCACCCACCACCACACCGGCTAATTTTTTGTATTTTTAGTAGAGATGGGGTTTCACCATGTTAGCCAGGATGGTCTCGATCTCCTGACCTCATGATCCGCCCACCTCAGCCTCCCAAAATGCTGGGATTACAGGCGTGAGCCACCACACCCGGCCCAGTGTCTCTCCTTGTAAAGGCACTGATCCCTTGAGAGCTTGTTTGGAGGTTCTAGCAGGGGAGCGCAGCTACTCGTATACCCTTGACCGAAGACCGGTCCTCCTCTAGCGAGGATGGTCGTCCACTTCGACCGAGCGCGCAGCTTCGGGAGGGACGCACATGGAATGGTGAGGGAGGAAGGGGACACCCACCTAGCCAGCCAGATCAGCCGAATCAACCCTGGCGATCAATGGGGTGACAGAAGTCGCAGCCAGATCGCCCTCACATCCATCCCCATCAAGCTACCAATGAGTTTCTTCACAGAATTGGAAAAAGCTGCTTTAAAGTTCATATGGAACCAAAAAAGAGCCCGCATTGCCAAGACAATCCTAAGTCAAAAGGACAAAGCTGGAGGCATCACGCTACCTGACTTCAAACTATACTACAAGGCTACAGTCACCAAAACAGCATGGTACTGGTACCAAAACAGAGATATAGACCAATGGAACAGAACAGAGTCCTCAGAAATCATACCACACATCTACAGCCATCTGATCTTTGACAAACCTGAGAGAAACAAGAAATGGGGAAAGGATTCCCTATTTAATAAAGGGTGTTGGGAAAATTGGCTAGCCATAAGTAGAAAGCTGAAACTGGATCCTTTCCTTACCCCTTATATGAAGATTAATTCAAGATGGATTAGAGACTTAAATGTTAGACCTAATACCATAAAAACCCTAGAAGAAAATCTAGGTAGTACCATTCAGGACATAGGCATGGGCAAGGACTTCCTGTCTAAAACACCAAAAGCAACGGCAGCAAAAGCCAAAATTGACAAATGGGATCTCATTAAACTAAAGAGCTTTTGCACAGCAAAAGAAACTACCATCAGAGTGAACAGGCAACCTACAGAATGGGAGAAAATTTTTGCAACCTACTCATCTGACAAAGGGCTAATATCCAGAATCTACAAAGAACTCAAACAAATATACAAGAAAAAAAAAACAACCCCATCAAAAAGTGGGCAAAGGATATGAACAGACATTTCTCAAAAGAAGACATTCATACAGCCAACAGACACATGAAAAAATGCTCATCATCACTGGCCATCAGAGAAATGCAAATCAAAACCACAATGAGATACCATCTCACACCAGTTAGAATGGCAATCATTAAGAAGTCAGGAAACAACAGGTGTTGGAGAGGATGTGGAGAAATAGGAACACTTTTACACTGTTGGTGGGATTGTAAACTAGTTCAACCATTATGGAAAACAGTATGGCGATTCCTCAAGGATCTAGAACTAGATGTACCATATGACCCAGCCATCCCACTACTGGGTATATACCCAAAGGATTATAAATTATTCTACTACAAAGACACATGCACACGTATGTTTATTGCGGCACTATTCACAATAGCAAAGACTTGGAATCAACCCAAATGTCCATCTGTGACAGATTGGAT